>NC_056734.1:473576737-473636737 GCF_019279795.1 Protopterus annectens
CCATCAGCAGCAGACACTGCTGAACTGCCCTATGACAATACTGGGAAGGTGATCTGTGGAATAGTTTAACCAGAAATAGAGGATATGACAGAAAGAAAGCGCACAAGGCTCTGCCCACTGTCTGTACATTGGACATCCTACTTTTCACTGGTTATCAGTACCACAATTAGCTACTAAACCTTGTCCCCTTCACAGCAGAATTTATTTAGCAGGAAAAAATTACAACACTGGTGAATACTATCCCACTGATAAGGGATACAGTATGTTTTATAACACATGACTTAACACCTCAAAACTGATTTCTGTTGATATATGCAAGACTCGCACTGAGATTTCAGAAGAAAGAAATACCAACAGCCTCACGTGTTTGTAGTAGCAGTACTATATACAAGTCTTTTCTAGTGTGAAAACAGCATGAAAACTATACATATTTCTCAATACAAATGGAAGCAAAATCAAGCTTTTCAGATGTAATTTGTGCATCTCAGACTATCATAGATAAACAAAATCCTTCTTACTAGGACACAGCTGAAGATAAGGACATACATAAGACAAGATCAGTATTTAGTATTCATACTACAATTTGTGAATTATACACTGCACAGCAAACAGTGAAATGTGTTATGCCATACTTGCATAAAGCAGAACAGCAGTACTGGAAAGGTGCAATGGGGACAAGAAGTACGAAACTTCTCTGCTATCCTAGTAAAGGTCAATGAGTGATATTAACTACATAAATTCACTAGCAAAACAGACATAACAGTGTATGTTAGTACCTCTTCTTCCTCGCTTGGCAGGAGCTGGTATTCCGCCCGCTCTCCCATGCTTCTAGGACAAGATAAAGTAAATCTGAGTGGGGCAATGAGGTGACTGGAGGCACTTTACTCCTGTTTCTCCACTGTAATCCGGCTGCCATCCACAAAGAAGCAGACTATTGCAGCTCTGCCTCTGTCTGCAGTTGACGCAGTGGCTGTTCCTCACTGCCTCTCGTTTTTCCCCCTCTGCATTTCATTCAGAACCTCGTCTTCATACAACCTCCATCTATAAGTGTTAGTATGAAACTCTTGATCATTTATACTTTCACGTGTTACTACTTTTCTCCTCCTCTTCCCCTCTTCAGACTGCTAGCATCCTCTCTAGTATTTTTTGCTTCCACAGCTGAAAGCCACCTTACAGGAATCTGAAGCAGTATTCATATCTTTTTTCCCCGAGTCTCAGTACCCAGTGTTCTCTGTTGGAAGGCAATGCGCGGATCACTGTTGTATCTCAAAAAGTCACAGTTCTACTACTTGAGAAAAATAGCATAAACAAACACAACAAAATTAATAACTTAGCTAACAAAGATTAAAAACAAATAATAGAGTCTATGGTCCAATGAATTTATTTTTTAAGAAAATATATTTAGTAAAGACCACAATGTGGCTTAATGCAGAAGGTCAGTAAGTGCTGTACATACCAAATTAATGCCCCTCCCACCTTAAGCAAACCACTACTGCAAACAGTACAGGGAGAGAGGCAGCAGCATTTTGGTCAACATTAACCATACCATACAGTGACATAACAGATGTGCACCTCCCATCAAAATAAGCAGCAGACATAAATGTAAAATAAAGGGCTTATTCTGTAAGTGTAGGGAGAATGTGCTTTGTTGATAGAACAGCATTAAACTCAAAATACAGTTATATTATTTTAATGTCACTGGCCAAGCCGATTACATTTTTGGAAAAGGACTAAATAAATGAACAATAACAAGGTAGGTATTGATTCCTTTGTGAATAGTCCTGAATCTGCAAAAAGCAGAGTTAACATCCTACCAAAGCAGTTCTGTATTTATGGTCCCCTCCCCCTAGCACCCTGACTTACAAGCCAAACTATTGTTCTGTGAGGAACAGCACTCTCTACCTCTTGTCATGCCTTTTATTTGTTTAATAGGTCAGGGGTGCCAGATCCAGTCATGAATTTCCTGTCAGAGTTTCCTTCTTTTCTGCATAACTGTATCAGTAACTCCTTTTGGAATTCTTCCTTGTGTGTCGAATGTTCATATCGCTGTTCCCAGCAGGTGCTACCGCTTTGATGCTGTGAATAAAGAAAAGGAAAAAACTAGCAGAGTGGGTGACAGGAGCTTAGCTTAACGTGCTGCTGCCTCGGATATTTCCTCTTTCAATGTCTTTTCTTTTCAGAGCACTAACAGTGCAATCTTCCAGCCGAGCAGGATTTAAGATCCCAAGGGAGCCGCTTCATTTCCATTCTGTGCACTACTGCAATATCTGTGCTACTGCCGTCTGTTGCAACTGACCCTCCTGTATGAAAGCATAAGTATTCCCAGAGAGCCTCAAACCACTTCCATACACCTCCTGACAACAGCATCAGCATAATTTGCTCCACTTCTTTTAAACCTCCAGTCTTTCACTTTAAATCAGCAGCAGCAGGCTTCTTAGCTGCATCTAGTACTAAATCTCCACACGGCAGACGATTGCTTGTCAGCATAGATGAATCTGAATTCCTCTGCTTCAGTTTCAAAATGCGCAAAACATCATCTCGTTTACTGCCTCTGGTTTGGCTGCTCTGCCTGTTTGTACTGATCTCAGTTCATTAGCCTCCTACGAGCATTTCACTACTGAGAAAATGCCCTTGTTGAAGTGACTCTGTAATGGATGAGGTGGGGGCAGGCAAGCAGAGATGCTTATAGCCTTAATTCTCTGATGTTACTCCAATGAAATTAGCAATTGGTGATAAGCATGGGAGCGCTGTTAGGATAAGTTGTACATATTTACTACAACTAAGGAAAAGATGAAACAGAGAGAAGTAATCCATACACGTGGGACACTCTTATTTAAAGGAAAAATGCATTTATTTAACACACATGAACTGTGCATAAGCTATTCAACATTCACGCATATAACACCTCACAATTAAATAACATTATTTTCTTAAAAATAAGAATAATCAATATGTATGATCGACTGCTCTTCTTGCCATGAGAAATTAAGATGAACAAGACAACACAGATGGCACAGACAGAGAGGGAAATTCCATTTATTTTACACCAATGTTGTAATTCTTACATGCAAGGGGAGAGGACAATGGCACATGACAACATTCCAAGAAAATCAGTGGACTGTTTCAACAGTGTCCAGTTCTTTAAGACATACATCTAACAAAATATTTTAAAACTGAATTTAGCATATTTATCTGTTAGTCAAGTAAGTAAAATGGTCTTTCTGGATGACTTTCAGCCACAAATCATGCTACAAGTGGCAGGGTAAATGTAAAATATCCATATTAATAGATAAGATGCCATTCATCAGATTGCTTTTCTATGACCTGCAATACTACAAGCTCATCAACCTGAACAGGTTTGAATGTAAAGCTTCATTTTACATTGCAGAAACCCACACAACCTCCATGTAGGAGGCTTTGCTGTCTCCACCAACTTAACCTGTTACTTGTCAAATGACAGACCTGTCCGAATGTACATACTGATAAGATCATGATTTGCTGAATAGCACATAAAGTAAATGAAGAGCAAGACAATTTAGTACAGGCAATCAACCAGGATGCTTTCAGGAAAAAGACATAGTACCCAGATTAGGGTCTAGTTCACGTTGTCGTAAGCCAATATCGAAAGTCCAGAACATCGCGCAAGTAAAAATAAATCTCCGTAAGGGGGAGATTTCCATTTACCTCAATGTAGTGCGGTCTTGGAGTTAATATATTTAAGCACGGGGGTGTGGGTGGGTGCAGGGGAGCTTGCCCCCCTGCCTACGCTAGTTAGTTTTTTTTTGTAATGATTTTTTTTTTTATGTTATTTGAAATTTTACTACTTTGATCAATAAAGTTCGACCTTTATTGATTCGATGTAGTAAAATTTTGATAACGTGATATATTCGCCCCAGAGTAAACCTTAAAGCCTTAGGGAGAAGATGCAGACTCCGACAGTAACTGGGGGTCAGGTTTGAACATCAGACTTTGGAGCTGTAAGTGGAAGTTTTGAACACCAAGCCACTGTGCTGCTTATTTACTTCGGAAAATTATATATTCTTGCTGATTCTTGATACATCACTCAAGTATATTAAAACTGCTTCTATTCAAGTAAAATAAACATACATCACAATTACATTTGAATATATAATACAACATGAAAAAAGTCAGCAAAGTTGTCCTAAATGATAGCATTCCCAACACCAAGAAATGAAAGGGGATGGGGAATATTCACAATAATCAGTCACAGCAGCATGCTGCTGTGTCTTTCAGCTTATCCCGGCCAGGGGTCGCCACAGCAGAACTCCGGTCCGCTAATGTTTGGTAGTGGATTTTTACGTGCCGAGTTACCAGCCCTGACGCACAACCTTCAATGAAGGCACGCCCATTCACGCATGCCTCCACATAGAAGATGCTCTAGCCGAGAATCGAACGGGACAACGTCTTGCTGTGAGGCGACAACGCTACCGCAGCACCAGCATATGTACGACTAAATCAGTACAGCATTTTGATCTCCCACATTTCCTGTCTTGCATCTTTCAACAACAGTGCACTCACAAACAGAAAAATAAGGTGCATGATGTGGCTAGACTTCAGTCCTGTTTTTTGTACATATTTCAGCTACAGTAAACACCTTGCCTCTCAGAACCTACACAAGCATTCTTTAGCTGATTATCTTTGCAAGAAGGTATTTACCCATTTTGGATGTTTGGCTTTTTAAATGGGGCCATCCTGTGAAATTCCTGGATAGTCAACAATGCTGCAATTTTTCCACGCCAAACATAAATTGTCATGACTGCGGGGAACTATACTGTCATTAAGACTTGATTAGTTTCCCACTTATGTGCAAAAATCAAACACTAACAGCTTACAGTAATGGCAAACTCTTCTCCTGCTCTGGACTGCAGATTCCAAGACCTCACAAAATCTCACTTGAACATACAGATACTACAAACATCTTACCTTAAAAAGGATTTATTTTTAGGATGCTGTTAGAGACATTTGCTTTTCTGCACACAGAAGAAACAGTGGCCCACAATACATAATGAAGCCAGCCACCAGCTGTCAAAAACACTTAATGAAGAATAAACTTCCTAGGTACGAACAAGTGCATTTTCATTTCTTTCTATAAGCAGATCAGACACACTATTTAAACTCAATATCTACACCTCCAGCTGCATGACTGGGGATTAAAATATATATAGGTGCAGAACAAAAATGTGGCAGTCACATTACACATCTTTCAAGATTATCCAAGATTTTTGAAAAACTGAGGAGTCAGCAAGGTGGTGACACTGTAACTGAATAGATCTGGAGACTACTCCATTCTGGAACATCTCTTTTTTTCTTATGTTTCATGAATCTGGATCAGTACAGTTTCAAAATATAGTTGTGCATCAGAAATACCAAGGCAAACCTTAAGAGAGAGAATACCAGCGAGTTCTTTCTTCTGTGGTCAAGTACTCTAAGTACTGTAAACGTCTGGTAATGTATAACTTGGAACTTTCACTGGGCATGCATAACTACTTTGTGAAATCAGCAACTGGCTGGAAAAGGATTCAGCTGAATTATTTCAGTGACATAACCAAATGGATTTATTCTGACATATATTCGTTTGACATTTGCAAGCTCTGACCATATTACAATACAGACATTTGATTCTTCCACATACGGATTTGGTATGAGAGTATAACATTTGTACTACTGGCATTGACCTTCTACCTGGTCTCCATCTTTTTCTTACTGATGAATTACTGCTTCATTTGGTAACTAATATATGTGGAACATGGTGCTAGAAATCTTGTCTCTGGCGTAGCAAGGGAAAAAAAAAAAAAAAAAACTTCTACAATATCTGATCGCTGCCAAACTTAGCTAATACAATAGATCACCATTATATTTTCTGAATGAAAAGGATAGCATAGAACACATTTCCTCAAAAATTTACCAGAAATTTTGCCAAACTTCTGTACATATGGACGGGAGAAGGTAATATGCTATTAAACAATGAAAGCTCTTAACTCGAAACTACTGGAATCCAGTATACCACAAGATAGTTTGTACATTCATAGGGACTGCCAGCTCCAAACAAGCTGTGTAAGTTAATTCCTGTTACTACGAACAAAGAACTAGTCTGAATGTGTTCTTCCATTTGTAATTTACAAAACAGAATCATGGGCATCAAAAAATACCTTCCATGGCTTAGAGGCACACTTGAGAATCTGAAAAAATAAAAATCTACTTCAAAGAGCTTTTGACACAGGCACCAATGTGGGTAATCTGCATGCAATACAAGGCTGCAAGTGCTGATGATATGTTCCCCTCCTAGATGAGCTTACTCCTACATTGCTGTCTTCCACTCAACCTTCCTATAGCCTTCTGTCAGCAAACCACGAGTTAAAAGGCATGAAAGTATGTATGACGCCTACTGCATTTATCAGAATCTGAATTTTGTCTGTGACCTAAACAGAACATGCTGGAAAGACAGATGCGTGTCTCAGAGACTGCCCCTCCAATGGAACAGGCTTCCCATCCATGTGAAGCCGAGTTTGTCTATTACCCAATTTAAGCACAACATAGACCAGTGGATGGGGAATAGGAAATTTACACCAGGCCTGGCACCCATGTCCCTTATGGACAGAGGTAGCTTATAAATGCCTGATCCTCAATGTCCTATTTGGATACAGGACATTATTATTCTTTTAGGAAACCATAGCTAGGCTTTAAAAGCCCCCCCCCCCAGGTTGTCAGCCTAGTAACAATCTATGAATCTAATTCATACTTTACATGATCTTTTCAGCTGGCTTGTCTCTCTTGACCATCTGAGACTTTTATATAAAACACATTTATTAATGAAAAGTTAGTGCTCGAGAAATGGTGTGCCATACCCTGCAGGTTTCTATGCCAGTCAGTCTTGTTTAATATTTTTATTTTATTTTACATTTGTTGACTGGGCTAGTCTAGCTGGATATATGTCCATTTTCAGTAGAGGCCCGGGGAGAAAAGCTCCACAGCAGCTGGATACAACTAATATACATAAGTAACTATAGACATAAGGGGATACTAATCAACAATTGGTTATACATGGTAACAAAAAAACCCCCTACGAGTCAGGCTTATTTACATTACATAACAAAAGAAACAGCAGTGAGGGAAGGACATATAACTAGGTATATAGCATAATAGGTACAAGACAAAATAGACACTTTTGACAACAGAGTTTAAAGCAGAAAAACTTAGTAAATAACAAAAGGTTAGTTGTGACAAAAAGAGTTTCAGCCAGGATTAGTGCATGGACACAGCCATTGTGAATTCAGGAAGATTTTTAGATGCTTTTTGAACAGAAGAGTAGATGAAAGGGATATAAGATTACTTGGAAGTTTATTCCAAAGGATTCGAATGGTGTTAGTAAATAGAGAATCACCTGATTTGTTATTGTATTTTAGGGTCGCGGCTAGTAATTTATTGGCTGAGCGTAGGGTACTCAGATTTTTATAGGGGTTGATCAAGTTACAGAGAATGGGAGTATTTGTAGGATGATGCAAGATTTTGTGGGTGATGGTTAGTTGTTGAAAAAGAAGCTGGTTTTGCAGTTCCAACCATCCTAGTTTACGTAGATTTTGACAATGGTGAGTACGGAATGAGGACCCAGTGACAAATCTGACAATGTTTTTGTAAGATGTGGCCAGCTTATTTTGATTATTTTTAGATAGATTTGTAAAAATTGGGGAAGCATAGAGAAGCGTGGAAATTAGGTGAGTTTGGGCAATAGTAACCCTGGCTATAGGTGTTAGGAATGGTTTTAGCCTATAGAGGAATCCCAGTTTTCTATTCACTGATTTGATGGTTGAGTTTATGTGCGAGTCAAAGTTGAGGTTATGGTCAATTGTTACGCCTAAGAGTTTAGTAGCTGAGTCTGGTACAATTACAGTGCCATTATTTGTTGTAATTGTGAAATCAATAGACGGAGACTTCTGGGCAGGGGTAAACAGCAGAGGTTTTTTTTTTTTTTTTTTTGGGGTTAAGGAAGAGACAGCGTTTGGAGAACCAGTTATCAACTAAGGTAAATACTTTTCGGGTATTAGACTGAAGTTCAGCAGAAGATGTTGCTGCGCAGATTAGGGTCGAGTCGTCGGCATACTGAATACAGGTAGTGTGAGTTAGGGATGTTTTCAGGTCATTGATAAAAATAGGAGAGAGGAGGGGCCCCAAGATAGTTCCTTGTGGGACTCCCTGCGAGATAGGGAGCAGAGTGGATAGGCTGTTGTCCCAGAGGACTGCCTGTTGTCTATTTCTAAGATAGGATTCAAACCATTTGACTGCCTGAGTGTCAACTGAAAGTGAAGTACATCTATCATTAAGTGATGATTCACCATGTCAAAGGCTTTGGAGAGGTCTAGAAAGAGGGCAGAGATGAGTAAGTTGTTGTTTCTATTTTTATTAACTGAGTCAGAAAATGATAGTAGTGCAGTAGTAGTACTATGAAAAGGCCTAAAACCATGCTGGCAGTTGGCTAAAAGATTATTTTGGAGGAGATGATCGAGAGGTTGCCGGTGAATGCATCTCTCCATTATTTTAGCTAAATGAGAAAGCAGAGCTATGGGACAGAAATTAGAGAGTTCAGTTGAGCTTCCTCCCTTATGTAGAGGTATAATGTACGAGACCTTCCAAAGAGTTGGTATAGTGCATTCTGTGATGGTCCTATTAATTAAGATAGAGATAGGGTAAAGCAAGTACTCCATTTGCAGAAATTCAGCTGGAAGGAGGTCAGCTGAGGGGGTACATGGTTTTAGTTTTTGAAGCTGGGTATGGATGAGGGAGGTTGGAACAGGCTGTAATTGGAGGGGAGGAGGTAAAATGGTTTGTGAGAGTGTGTTGGAGATACTGGCTGGTGATAAGGTACATGCTAAAGATTGGACTGAATCCACAAAGACTTTATTAAAGGAGTTGGCAATTTGGCAGGGAGAATCTTGAGTCAAATTAGCTGGGGTTGGAGTTTTGGACTGGCCTGGGTGGAGTAGGCTATTTATACTTGACCAAAATTTTTGAGGGTTTTTATGTTGGGTGTGTTGGAGCTTATGGTAGTGGTTCTTTTCATCTTGGACTATTGGTTTTTTTGTAGCATTTCTCAACTGTCTAAAGATTTCATGATCAGTTGGGTTTTTAGTATTTCTCCATTTAGACTAAATTTGATTTCTTTGAAGGATTTTTTGTCTTGTCTCCTTAGTGAGCCAAGGTGCAGGTTTGCTCTTAGTTCTGACTGTCCAAGAGGGGGCATGGTGTTCTAGGATTTGCCAATAGTAGATCCAAACAGGAGTCACCACACGGAAAAGTCAAGTAAAACTTTCTTTATTATTCCATAAAACCACACAAGCGCTTTCACGTAGGTTAACTACGCTTCATCAGGTGTAAATGTTAAAAGCAAATAAACCATCTTTATACTTGGCTTTTAGGCAGGAAAAACCAAATGACCAAATCACAATTAAATACCAATTAAAACAATTTGTGTTATACTTAAAGCGGCAGTGGCCTAACATTAAAGAAATGGTATGAATACCATTCCAAAACCATTCAATGGCAAAAATGTCCAGTACTCTATTGATACAGTATATTAAGTGTGTAACACACAAATTATAGTATCAGGAAAAACAAATATAGCATTGAATCATTGTTGTTTAAATAAATTAAAGCCAGTCAGTATTAGCTTGCAGTTTGTTGCGAAACTCTTGTATAAAATGCAATGTTATATTATTTCATACTCATTTTCCTAATAATGTTATATTCCTCTAACAGGGAACCTTTAATAACACATTAGAGTTATTTGATATTTAAAAGCCGACGAAGCCATCGTTTAAAACTAGATCAACAAACAACATAAAATCTGCATGACTCAAAAAGTATTGTGCCTTTTTAAAACAATGCTACTGATAGAATAACAATAAGCCCCTCAGACAAACTAAAAACAGTCATCAAACAACCATCAGATCTTGGACTCTTAAGAACCAGACATCATCCATCAATATCGCTAACGCACAATGTCCCTAGCACCCGACAACCTTTACAACTAATAATCAAAAAAATAAGAATCCAAAAACAGGAACAAAAGCATAATATATAGTAACTAGACTATTCTTCATATAAAACATCATTCATACTTCCAACAATACTCAAAAACAAGAAGGAGAGCACCCGAACTCAGGAACATTCATATACGGGATCGCCTGGCACCCAAAACTGGTGATTCATTCATTTCAAGCTCTCCAAATATCTGTCACTCTCATATAAAGCTACGTAACAAAATATGTGATAACAGTACCTGGCGGATAAACTACCACCATATCTTGACATGTTAAAAGGAGGTATTTAGCTACCAGATAGCTAAAATAGTTAAAAAACGCCCTTAATAGCAAAACACATCAGCGTTTAAGTGTCATCCAACAGCGTCGCTTAACCGGCAACATCCCAAATGACCAACCAACACTTATAAACTAATAGCAATTGAAATATATTTAATAAACTTAAAAAGCAACCAAAATCTATATTAGCAAAAGCTACTCACCATATAATGCATCACCCTTACCGTCCGACCATTCCCCACAAACAAAACAAAACAAAACAAGGCAAGACAAGAGCAATCCAAATCAGAGATGTTTGTATTCAGGAATACTAACAGCCGAAACTGACTGCTCATACCTCTGATGCTCTCAGAGCCTTTGCCACTACCACATATAACTACAACCAAGTTATGTGGCAGAGATGTCCAAAGAATAAAATACAACCATGTCTAACCTATTAAAAAAATTTTTAGCTATTAAATAGATAAACTGATCAAGGAGCTACACACAATACCAAAAACAGATTGATATTCAAAATCAATTTAAAACAAATATAGACCTAGTACAAAACAGCACAAATAACTATTAAAAGTGAAAACACAGTATTTTTGCTGTCTAACCATAGGCAGACCATCTAAAAATATGATATGAGATGAATAACAAGTCCACCTAGGCCAAAAAATCCAAAAAAATAAATGACATCAAGAGAATATCTTTACTATATAGATGGCTGCATCCTCATAACCATCAAACTAAACTAAAAATGATAGTATTATCAAAATTTTATAAAATTAATAAAAATAATAAAAAAATAATGATAAAAAATATAACATATTATATAATTAAACTAAACTTCAAATTACATATATATTAGATGTTCAATACTTCTTTCGATTATCCAAAACAGGTTTAATAGATACTGAATAATTAATACCTGGGGGTATATGTGCCCTTAAGATGAAAATCCATTTCAGTTCTCTAATGGCCAACTGGTTATTACTATCTCCTGCTCTAGGGCTCAAGGGCAACATTTCCAAAACTTTGAACCCAAAAGTATGACTGGGATGTTCCATAACATGTTTGGCTAAGGCATTAGATTCTTTTTCCTTCCTGATGTCATAACAGTGGTTGTAGACCCTGTCACGTAGCCATCTCTTGGTTAGGCCAACGTAAAATGCGTCACAAAAAACACATGTAGCTAAGTATATCAAATTGCTACTATTACAATCACTATAGAATCTGGGAATAAAGGAAAAAATGCCTTCAGGATGTATAAAACTAACCTTATTAGATATGAAAGGGCACATCGAACATCCACCACATGGAAAAGTGCCCAATTTTTCATGAACAATATTTTTAAATGGAGATATATGCTCTGAGCATAGAATTTCTTTCATGTTCTGAGAAGTTCTGTATGTAAATCTGGGATATTCTCCAACTATAGTTTTTGTAAAGGTATCTGTAACCAATACGTTCCAGTTCCTAGTGATGATCTTATTTAAACTGAAACTGTCACTAGTAAAGTTAGTGACATAACTTAATTTATCTGTAAACTTATCTTTTACTGCAATGCATTTCTTATTGCCCCCTATACTCCTATCAACAGCTGTACCACCAAAATTAGAATATTTATCTATAAATCGCTGTTTGCAATCTATAAACATTTTAGGGGGATAGCCCCTTTCTCTAAACAGCGCCTCTAAAGTATTTATTTCTCTCTCTAAGGAGTCACTACGCTGGCAAATTCTAAAAATTCTATGCATTTGACTAGATATTATGCCTTCAAAGGTATACCTGGGATGCATGCTGCTAAAGTGTAGCAGCGTATTTCTCCAGGTTGGCTTCCTATATAGAGATGTAATAATCTTGTCTTCCTCAAATTCTAGTTGTAAATCCAAAAAATGTATCTTAACATGGGAGGTCTCTACTGTAAATCTTAAAAAAGGTGAAGAATTCTCCAATTCATTAACAAATCTAATACATTCTGACTCAGTTCCATCCCATACAAAAATTTTTATTTTTATTTTTATTTTTGTTCTAGGATTTGTAGAAATGTATTATTAAAGTAAGAGACTGCTTTGTCAAGTGGTAGGTATTTAAGGGGTGACCAATTGCAAGCTTTAAGTTTGGCTTGAAAGCTAGCTTGGTTGAGGTGTTTTTTTGTTACGGATAGTTCTATAGATTGTGTGGTTAGGTATGAGTGTTTTTTTGTCTGGTAATGAAGATAAGAGAATGGTCACTAATATCATCAGTAAGTATACCTGATTTATAGGAAAGGGGATTACTGTTAACTAGAATCCAGTCTAAGGTGGTTTGCTTGTTGCTAGGTTTATGGGTTCTGGAAGGGGAGGTAATGGTTTGATTGAAGCCATGTAGGTTTATAGGAGTGTTAGGCTGGGAAGAGTTACAACAGTTCCAGTCAATGTTAAAGTCACCAAGGAGTATGGTTTCTTATGGAAAGGATGTGGAGAGCCAATTAAGGACAGTTTCAAGAGTGTTAATGTTGTTGCCTGGAGGGATATAGGAGCAGATTATATATAATGATTTATCAGCATTTATCTGCAGTTTAGAAATTAGGATTTCAATGCTATTAGGTGAGGGAGGTTGGGTATTTAGTGGTGTAACCTGTAAATGAGATTTATATAATATTGCTACACCACCACCCTTTTTATTTAGGCGATCTGATCTCAGGATGTTATAACCTGGTGGGATTATATCATTATCCTTACTAACTGGTTTGAGCCATGTTTCTGTAAGACATAGGATGTCAAAGGAATGTACGTGTAGAAGGGCATGAAGTTGGGTTATTTTATTATTTAGGCTACGAATATTGAGGTGGCCTATGAGGAGAGAATTGTCAGCGATATTGGAGATGTGAGAAGTGATGGGATGGTCAGAATGGGGATCTGACATTGCATTATTTGGGCCTGGGTTAGGATGTATATCTCCATGCAGTAATAGGAGCTGTAAAGGGCTATGAAGGTGTTTCAAGACTTTATAAAGGAGAGGGATTTGTTTTTTTGTGTGTGGATACATAATATGGGTTAATTTGTGGAATTTAGGAAGGCGGTAGGATGGTGAGGATGTTATGTTCAAGTGGGTTTCTATGGTTAGAGGAGAGATTGAAATTGTGTGTTTTAAGGGGAGCTGAAAATTAGAGAGGCTATGATGCTCATGGCAAGTAAGGTAATGTGATAAAAATAGGGGGGTAATAATAGTGAGAAAGAGAAGGCCATTATTGAGGGTAGGCCTGTGTATAGTAGGCATGTCTGGGAGGAATAGGAGATAGATGCTAGGAGATATGAGACAGAGGTAAGAGCAAGGTTAAAGGGTAGAGTTGTTAAAGGGAAAAACAGGTGAATAGGATATGTAAATTAATGAGACAGTAAAAGGGTGGAGTAGTTAGAGAGAAAATGTGATAGATGAAGGTAGCAGGGGATAGAATGTGTAAGTTAATGAGGAAGTGACAGGTAATTGGTTAATAGAAGATAGGGGTGTGGTCTGAGTAGTATAAGGTTAAGTGTCTATATAAATCATGCATTATGCACCTAAATTTTTGAAAAATGCTGCAGTCTTCCTATGAATGACGAAGACACATACGGTCTGTTCCAAAATTACTGTAATCACCGCTGCTTTGTTGGCATAATATGGGGTACTAGTGACGGTTTTCCTAATTTAGATTAATGCTTCAGTGAGTACCAAATATTACAGCCATCCTGCAAAAATATATCTTCAGTTCTCCCTTCTTCCTATTTCTGCAACTTGGAAAAGGCCCTTGGTAAAGTGGATTCCTTTTTCTGTACTCTACTGCAAATCTTAGGAAAATTAAAACAATGTGAAATGTTATTGGAAGAAGGTCAAAAAGTGAGAAATACTTGCAAGATTGTATATTGCTGGTGTACATGACAATGTTGGGTGCTAATCCATATACTGCATACAAAACAAGGTAAAATAAGGTTGGTTATGAGTCTAAAATGTAGTTTAATTATAAAAGTAGTTAATTGATGTGGCTAGGCCAAAGGGTACAGTTGACATCATAAGTGATGGTCTGATTATTTTAGATTGTTTGTCACTTAATTCACAAATCAGTGTTGTTACAGTGTACTTTGGGGGGCATGAACCCAAACCACTGATGAATGTATTTGACTGCACACCGGGTGGCCTAATGGTTAAAGTGTTTGCCTTACAAACACAAGGTGCAGAGTTTGAGTCTCACAAGGGATAATTGGCTAGGCTTAAAATGGCTCACAAGGGCAGTTAGTCTAGTACTAATCTATGAGTTATGAACTAAGTAATCTACTCTATGAGTTATGAAGCCTCTACTGTCAGGCTGCTAGTCGTTCGTGTGCAACAAAAAATGATTTCAGTTTACTCTTGATATTTGGAGATTTTCAGAATGTTTTATACTAGCAATGAATTTTAATTTCTGTAGTTCAGTTACCAAACAGAAGTTGGATCCTGTGTTTTTTGGTTCACACAGATGACACTACTTAGCTGATTGACAGCAGCAGTACAACACCCTGCTTTAACACAGACAAAGATATCTGTGAAGGAGATTCTCTTCAGTTGCTGGTATCTTCAGCTATCTGTATAGAGCACTTAAAAGTTCTCTGGCAGCAGCTTCAATACACTGAAAACATCTAAAGACAATTACATAAAATAAAGTGCTAAGTGTAGGATTACCAACTGCCCTGATTCATGAAGGTCAATCCCTATATGAGCATCCATGTCCTACAAAAAAAATTAAAATGGCAAATGTTCTGAGCTTTTGGGACAAAAAATAAGTTTCCTCTGATAGTTGCATGAACAATTATTTTATATACAAAACATCTGAATGTTATATGAAAAAAGAAACAGCTTAAATCTAAAAAGTAAGCTTTTTTGCTATTTCAAAAATGAAGTCCAGTCTGTTTTACTGATAGTGGGCATGTTTTTATTTTTCCTGCAAAATCTCATGCATGTGAGAAGTTAGCAAATTTAATTTAGTATGAGGGGCAGCATTTGTCTAGAAAAGTATAGCGGGTTCATTTTTTGATGAAAGGTACTTTACCAATGGGCTGGATCAGTACATCTCTTGCATGTTCAAATTAGGTATTCTGCATAAATGTTGGTTATTCTCACTTGAGTCACATACACACATGCATACACACACATACAGTTTACTATCACAATCTTGAAACACATAATCCTGAGGTCATAATACTGAAAGACCATAATGCTGAAGACCAGAATATTAAACTCCTACACCCCCCCTCCTTTGCAGGACCCGTGTTAACACTCGTTCCTGGGTTCATACTGGTAGAGGGAATCAGCATACGAGAGTTTTAGACATTCTAGTACATTGTAGTATTCAGCATTTTGTGAGGCGACAATACTACCCACTCTAACACATAACTATATCTGTAAAAAAATACTTTTAAACTGTAGTACACTGCTTGCTACAAATGTAGCATACAGTTGCTACAGTTCACACCCTGCCTGCACAAAACACTATGGCACTTATGTTTTAGTTAAAAAAAAAAAAAAAAAAAACTTTTTATATTAAAGTCTCACCTTTGTATTTTATCCTGTAATTCTTCTTACTTATGTATTGGCTCATTCTAACTGTAAAAAAATCGTAAAGATTTTTTTTTACTCTGTGTATCTAATTTTAATTTTCATGCTTATCTACTGTCTATGTAAATATGATTCCTGCTGTTATACTCCTTATAATTGACTTGTGGAGCTTTTCTCCCCAAGCCTCCACTGAAACTAGGGTTGCCATCTATTAAGCGGGCCAAAGTGGGGCATGGGGGTGTGGCCAATATGACACTGGCCACACCCTCTACCATGACGTCACCACCATAGTGGTGAAGGAGATGCTGTTATGGGTATGACGGATGGCTGCTGGAATGGCTAGCTGGTTGGTGGGAGTAGCAGCTGGATGGATGGCTGGCTGGCTGGATGGATGGATGGAGGAGGAGGATGGCTGGATGGAGGAGGAGGAGGATGGCTGGCTGGAGAAGGATGGATGGATGGATGGCTGGAGAAGGATGGAGGAGATGGATGGCTGGATGGAGGAGGTGGAGGATGGCTGGCTGGATGGATGGATGGAGGAGGATGGCTGGATGGATGGATGGATGGATGGAGGAGGATGGCTGGCTGGCTGGCTGGTTGGATGGATGGATGGATGGATGGAGGAGGATGGCTGGCTGGATGGATGGATGAGGATGGCTGGCTGGATGGATGGAGGAGGATGGCTGGCTGGCTGGATGGATGGAGGAGGATGGCTGGCTGGATGGATGGAGGAGGATGGCTGGCTGGATGGATGGAGGAGGATGGCTGGCTGGATGGCTGGCTGCTGGAGGAGGAGGATGGCTGGCTGGATCGCTTGTTATAAAAAAATAAATAAATCTCAGTCATTTTTAAGCGGCTGTAGAAGCACTTAAAACAAAGTGCTCCTACAGCCGGGATCTTTGCAGGGCTCTTCCTGCCCCAATTCCCACCCCTTTCATGAACTGCAGCCAATTGCTGCACAAATTAAAGCACCCGGACCTAACAGGCAGCAGCTTTGCTTGTAGGTCCGGGTTGGTGACGTAACTGAATTGCTGTGAAAAAGCTGGAAGTAATTGCAACTTTTCCACGGCAAGTCAGTGTGATCGCAAAAGCGGGACTTTTCAGGTCCCACTACTTGATACAGCGGGCAACGGAATAAGGTGGCTTGACCCTTGAGTGTCCCACTGACAACGGGATGGGTGGCAACCTTAAAATGGACATGTATCCAGTCGGACTCTCCTGGTCAACAAATGTAAAATAAATAAACGGTAGCAAACTACTTGTTACAAATGTGGCAAACAGTCACTACAGTTTAGAACTCGCATGGAGCACTGCAGCACTGCAGCACTGCAGCACTCAGGTTTCACTACAAATGCAATACCAGCTTTTAAAATCTGGTATTTCACTAAAGAGAAAGAAAGAGAGCGAGAGAGATTGTGATGAAAGAGAACAATCACACCCCCCAACTCTTTGCGTGCAGTGCATTTGCCCCTCTCACCCCATCTTAGCTATGCTTCTGTTTTTTTAACTCTATTCTCACAGCATACATTTGAGTTTGACTCCACACCTTTAACTATTTTAAAATATGGCGGTGCACCACATAATAATGTAACATTTATTTTGAGTAAAATATTTTTTTTTCTTTAAGACAACCCAACAACAAATTGTTTTTGGCCAGTACAGCATGCAATGTACTCAGCAAAACTTCCACACAATAAGAAAATAAATTTCACCTACAATGAAAAAAAAGGCAGGATGCAGCAGTAAAAAGCACACAAACTGAATTCACTGTTAAAATTATCTCTGTCTCACTTTAGAATTTCATTGCAGAACTTCACAACAGCAATACGGCGTTTACCTACAAAATACACTAGAGATTTCAATAAGGCTTCCAGGGCAGCACCTCTGAATATGATTCCACAGCTTCACTGGCTTCAAAGGTTGGCACTGTAGCCATGGCTCAATACAACTAAAAAATATATAACTTTATAATGAACTATACAGAATTTTTACCTGTAGTATAATACAAACTTAGAACACATATCCTGGACATTAGCTTCACCTCACCTTTTCCACAGAGGTCAAATAGACACAGCACACACAGTTTCTCCCATTAAGGGAAATAACCAATGACCTCTCAAGATGATCTAAACTTACCACTATCAGGGCTGGTCTTAGGCAAATGGACCAATTTGACTCAATAGGGCCTCACATTAGGCTTTGGTAGGGGCATTAGGCCTTACATGACCCACAGATTTGCCCAAGAGACACTACAGCAAAGTGCAAGTTGTTTTCCTACTAGTAGTCCTGCCACCATAGTAGTTACAAGGCCAGTATTATTTGCAGTTTCATGCCTCCTGTATGACTCACAGTGTTAGCTGCTCACACTTCCATTGTAGTCAGCTGCTGCTGCTGTGGGCTCAACAAGGTTTTCAACCCCAAACTGGATGGATTAACCATCTGGTTTTATGTACCTCTAGTTACTGTATGAAAAGATAAGACCAGGCTTATTTTAAAAACTGAGACAGAGGTACTGTTTCCTTTTGCTTCTCTTGTTGATATTGTGTTTATGAATGGTTGTTAATGAATAAAGTTACAAGAAATAACTGTGGCATAGTCAGACAGCATGAAAACAAACACTAGTATGGATAAGAAATGCAGATACTGTAATGAGAGGTAACTTCTCATCACTAAGACAGATCAACAGAAATGATTATTGATGTCATAGATAGGAGAAAAATAATCCCAGAGAAGTGAAACATGAGTGCATGCACTGAGTGGCGGGAGCCAGAGTTGGGTGGAAAAATTATTCACTTTGTTAAAAATGTTAAAACTGCAACAAAGTGGAAAACAACCATATGAATAATAACATTACTCAATATATTTGCAACCGTAGTAATGCAACAGCAAACAAGCAGAAATATTTAAGTCAGGATTGTAAGTAACATAAATGAATACAACCATAAGTAAATGAGATACAAGAATTCAGTAGGTAGTACAACTAATAAAATGGGTAAGAAGAGTTGCTATAGACTGCCATAACATCATATAGTATAAAGTTTCTTTGGAAAAAATAATATACAATATCTACCATGCAAAATTGTTGGGCATGGGATGTAAAGGAATGTAAGACATAAGTCAAATGAGGGAAAGAGGAGAGAGGCAGGAAAAGACAGAAAAAAAAATAAACTACAATATTTATACCCTCCTTTTTAACATTTTTACTAACCAACTTCATACATCCTGTCCTCAGTCTTCCCTCATACACTATGCAGATGACTCCACCATCATTTCTATCGCTGACAGTCTCACTGACCTACTAATCCTGACAAACATCTTTCAACCTTACTGAAACATGGCTTACTAACAACCAACTCATACTAAACCCTAAAAAGACAAAACTTCTCTTCCTCCCAAAATCCCTTTACCATCTTAAATTCTCACTCACCATCTCTTCCCTCAACAACACTAAGATCATAGCAGAATCACACACTAAACTGCTTTCAGAAATAGTGGAATATCAACTAAAATTTGACCTTCATGTACTTAACTGCATCAAGAAAACACCAAAAGCTTGGTTTGCTCTATAGAAAAAAGAAGTTATGTACCTACTATAACATTCCATGTTTCTTGTCCTTCATCTCGCCTTCCTTCTTGCTGGTTGGGTTCAGAGCCAATCCTCGGTTCCGACTTGGACGATTTACTACAGCTCGAGAGCTTTTACTGGCTCGAGGCTACCCTTTATCCCAACATGCCTAGCGGCAGCTACCCATATCTCGTTTGTAATAGCCCACACTAGACATGCATAGTAAAAAACAATTTTTACTGAGCTCCTGTACATCAAGGTAGGAAGGAAAAGACAATGCATGGTTAACTAACCTGGTATGTCAGCAGGAAACTCAGCCAGTGTAACCAATATAGAACTCCTCTCGAACCTCTAGGAAGGGGGAAGGAGGGGGGACGCAAGAAGGAAGGCGAGATGAAGGACAACAAACATGCAACAATATGGTAGGTACATAACTTCTTTATGTTATGTTGCCCCATGTTGCCTTTGTTCTTGCTGGTTTGGACCTCGTCCCCAGCACCTGGTTGTTCCATGGCTCACTGGAACAAACTCTTCAGGACCGTGGAACCAAAGGATGCCCTATTCCGGGAGAGCACATCCACTTTGTAATGAGTGATAAAGGTATGAGGATTTGCCCATGTTGCTGCTGCACAGTTTGAATCTAAAGGCAATTTAACTTGGAAGGCAACAGAAATGGCTATGGCCCTGGCTGAATGTCCTCTGGGCCTTCCTGGAAGTGTCTTTTTACACAAATCATATGAACAGATTGTGTCGGACAGCCATTTTGATTAGGTCACTTTTGAAACTGGATAACCTTATTTATTGTCAGCAAAGGATATAAACAATTGGTCTGATTTTCTGAGGTATTTGTTTGGTCCTGTGTAAATAAAAACGTAATTGTCTATGAACATCCAATTGGTGTAATCTATACTCTGCCTTGTTGCCGTAATTGGGGAAGAACACAGGAAGCTCAATGGACTGATTTAAGTTATACTCTGGACAAACCTTTGGCAAGAAGGAAGGAATGGTCCTAAGAGACACTCTTATCTTTGTGAAAAATGAGATACGGCGGGCGACTAGATAAAGCATGTAATTCAGAAACCCATCTAGCTGAGGTTATAGCAACCAAGAAGAGGGTTTTCCAAGATGGAAATTTCAGGGGACAAGATGCTGCTGGTTTAAAGGGAGGCAGAACCATCGAAGCTAAAACCAAGTTTAGGTCTCGAGGGGGGGGGGGTTCTCTTACCGGGGGCCATAAAAGTGTTCTACCTCGTAAGAATGCTCTACACAACTTATGGGACATATTGTTAGAACCCAAGTCTCCTACATGAAAATAGGAGATGGCAAGTTGGAACCTAATAGCAACTGCAGCTGCCCCTTTTTTCGAAGATTTCGGCCAAAAAGTCAAGAATCTTGTAAACAGGAGCCGTAAAGGAATCAATGTTATTACTCTTGGCCCAATAAGAGAACCTCTTCCATTTGCTAGTGTAAATCCTCCTGGTAGTGGGCTTGTGGGAGGACACTAGGATGTGTTGTACAGCAGGGGAAATGTTAGGGAGCTTGGCTAAGACTGGAAGTGGAGTAACCAAGCAGTCAGCTTGAGAGTTTGGAGGGATGGGTGAAGCCCGCCTGACTGGTACATCAGGAGGTCCAGAACTGGGTCCAGTATCCAAGGCTCCAGTTGAAGATGATGGCAAAAAAACAGAAACCACATCTGGAGAGGCCAGTAAGGAGCAATGAGGATGAGTTTGCAACCCAACAATTTTGCTTTCTGAAATACCTTCGGAATGAAAGGGAAAGGTGGAAAGGCATATAGTAGTCCCAGAGCCCAATCGTGAACAAATGCATCCCTGGGTGACTGTCCTGGAGGGTGAAGTAGCTGCTGCATTTGTTGTTTAGGGGAGTGGCAAAAAGATCGCAGCATGGCTGGCCCCATCTGTGGAAAATCAAGTCCGCAACTTCTTGCTTCAGGGACCACTAGTGAGGCAAGAGGATGGCCCTGCTGAGCCTGTCCGCTACCACGTTGGATTTTCCGGGAATGTACGTCACAATCAGAGAATGTTGGGAAGACATCGCCCATTGCCATACTTGAAGCACTTCCCAACACAAGGGGCAAGATCTGGTTCCGCCCTGCTTGTTGATGTACCATACATATTGTCTGTCTGGATTGCAATGGTCCCGGTAGGTAGAGAGTCTTGAAGTGCTTGCAACCCCAGAAGCACCGCTCTTATCTCTAGAACATCGATGTGCAAATGGTACTCTTGAGGTTGCCACATTCCTTGGACAGTCCATCCCAGATAATGCCCCCCCACCCTATCTGGGAAGTGTCTGTGGTCACTGTGGCTACTGGAGGGGCATCTAGAAAGGATCTGCCCAGAGTCACCTGGAGGGACAAAAGCCACCATAGTAGGTCCTTTTTGCAAAATTCAGTGATCAAGATCACGTGTGACATTGGCAAATCCTGCAAAGACCACTGAGCAAAAAGAAGCCACTGTAGAATCCGCATGTGGAAGCATGCTAAAGGAAAGTACAGTTGTGCACACTTACCATAAATGTAGATGTTAAAGTGTATTCACTGTTGCAGTCCTTACAAAATGGGTTATCCGGCTCCCGGTAGCCCACAATCGGCCAGAATACCAAAGTCCTTGGTATATGACGTTGGCTGCCTTCGGTTTAGGCCTGATGTTGGGACATCAGATACAAAAGAAGGCAGCCGATGCAATTTCCTCAGTTTTTATTGCCTTAACTGTCAGGAGCCCCCCCCAAAAAGGTTAGACCAGGAAAAGAAAATACAGTCTGTACCCTAGGAAAAAAGGGGGGATGGAAGGGAGGGAAACCAGGACTGCAACAGTGAATACACTCGAACATCTACATTTATGGTAAGCGTACACAACTGTACTATGTTCACTGTGTTTCACTGCTGCAGTCCTTACAAAATGGGTTGATTCCCAAAGCCCAGGAAAAAAACAAAAGGGAGGAGGAACACCCACTGTTTAAGGGTTGATAAGGATGCCCTGCAACAGTGCAGTGGCAAAACCAGCCCTGGACTTAGAAAATAAGGGTAAATTGTAATGTTTAGTGAAAGTGTGGACAGAAGTCCATGTAGCTGCTTCCAGAATGTCCCTAGTAGGTACACCTCTTAAGAAAGCTGCTGAGGTAGAGGCTACCCTAGTAGAATGGGTCCTAATACTCTGAGGAGGAACCTTGCCATCCTGTATGTAACAAAAGTGAATACAATGAGCAATCCACTTAGAAATGATCTGTTTTGAAATAGATTTGCCCTGAGCTCCAAAACTGACCAACAACTGATCCGACTTTCGAAAAGATTTAGTCCTGTCCAGGTAAAATCTAAGCTGTCTGTGCACATCCAAGGAATGCAGTAACCTTTCCCCTTTATTGTGAGAATTAGGAAAGAAGGTGGGCAGGTGGACAGACTGGTTAAGAGACAGGCTAGAAACCACCTTGGGCATAAAGGAGGGATTAGTTCGAAGAGAAACCCGATCCACATGGAAGATGATAAAAGGCTCTACAGCCAATAAGTGCAGCTCAGAAACTCTTCTAGCTGAAGTAATAGCCAAAAGAAAGCCAGTTTTCCAGGAGAGAAACTTCAGGTCTGCTGAGGCAGCTGGTTCAAAAAGAGGCAGAGTAAGTTTCTCAAGTACAAAACTAAGATCCTAAGCAGGAGCAGGTGCCCTTCTGGGAGGCTTTAAATTCCTAGCTACCCTGAGGAACTGTTTCATCAAGGGATGAGAGAAAATAGGATGCTCAAAGGAACAATGAGCAGAAACAGCTGAAGCATGGATTTTGATAGAAGAAAAGTAAAGTCCACCATTACGCAAACCTGCCAGATAGTCAAGAATGAGAGTAAGAGAAGGCTGAGAAGGGTCGTCCCCCCTCTAGTCTGCCTCCAAATGGAGAATCTTTTCCACTTATTTGCATACGATTTCCTAGTGCTAGGCCTCCTGGCTTCACGAAGGACCTCAACCACTTGTTGGGAAAGGTTTTAAATTATAATCCAAGCTGCCAAATGCAGAGTCTGAAGATGAAGATGTAGAAGTCTTCCCCCTCCTAAACCAAGAGATCTGATATCAAAGGAAGATGCCAAGGCCGAGACTGGGAGAGACTGCGAAGTAGAGGATACCAATACTGTTTGGGCCAGTTTGGAGGTATGATGATGGCCCTTGGTTTTTCGTCCCTTATCTTTAACAGCACTCTGGGAAAAAGAGGCAATGGAGGGAATGCATGGATCGAGAGCTGTGTCCAGGGGATGGACAGAGCATCCACTTTCCAAACTTTGTTGTGATGATCCCTGGTGCAAAAGGTTAGAAGAAGGTGGTTGGTTGGAGATGAAAAGAGATCCATCTGGGGAGTGCCCCAACACTGAATGATGCGATAGAAGATGGTCTTGTTTAGTTGCCACCATGAGGATCCAAGACCTGCCTGCTCAACTGGTCTGTCAAGGTGTTGAGCCTTCCTGGAAGAAACTGAGCTACCAGATGAATGCCCATGGAAGCTGTTATGGACCATAGTATCATGCTTTGTCTGCACAGGGGGGTAAGAGTGCATCCCTCCCTGCTTGTTAATGTACCATGATTGTGGTGTTGTCTGTCCTGACCAGAAGAGTACAAAGAGAGAGAAGATGTTTAAAAGCCATTAAGGCCTGCTGGACTGCCATCAATTCCTTCAGATTTATGTGCAAATGAACCTGTTGAGAGTTCCAAGTCCCCTGAATGCATCTGCCCTCTTGATGTGCTCCCCAAGTGTAGTCAGAGGCATCTGTGGTGATAATCTGGCTGGCAGGAAGTGGACAGAATGGCAGGCCTTTGTTCTGTGCACAGGCAGTCACCCACCAAAGTAACTCCATCTGCAGGCAGGGAATCAGAGGAAGTATCAAGTCTAAATCCTGAGTGTGTTGACACCAAAGGTTTTTGAGGTACCATTGTATTTTCCTCATATGCAGTCTGGCATACGGAATCATCAGAATACATGAAGCCATGAATCCCAGGGCTTCCAGGAATTGCCTTGCAGAGAGCTGGGTCATGCTTGCCAAATATTTGAAGTAATTCAAAAGATCCATTTGCTTCTCTTGAGGGAGGAATACCATCTGGGTGGTTGTGTTCAGGCTCGCTCCCAGGAATACAGTCTCCCTGGTGGGTACCAATTTTGACTTCTTTTCATTAATGGTGTAGCCCAAAGAGGTGAGAAAGTTCTTTACAAAGTCCAAATCCTTTAAAAGTTGCAGTGGAGAGTTTGTCTGAATAAGACAATTGTCCAAGTAAGGGTAAATCTGAATGTTTCTTTGCCTGCAAAAAGCAATGACTGGAGCCAGGCATTTGGTAAAAACTCTGGGAGCAGTAGATAAGCCAAAGGGCAATGCAGAGAACTGGAAGTGCCTGTTCCACGCCCTGAAGTGAAGGAACTGCCTGCAGCTTTCCCTTATTGGGATGTACACATAAGCTTCTTTGAGATCCAAAGTCACCAGCCAGGAATCCTTGACAGGCATTGCCAGCAACTACTGAAGAGTGAGCATTTTGAATTTGTGAATAACCAGAAATGTGTTTAGAATGGGCAAATCCAGAATAGGTCGCCAGGTGCCTCCATTTTTTGGGAACCAGGAAAAGTCTTGAGTAGAAATCCTGGCCTATCTGTAGTGCAGGAACTGGCTCTATTGCTCCCAGGTTTAGTAAAGAAGAAACTTGTTTTTCTGCTTCTGCTCATTGATTTGGGGGGATATCTGGGTATCCTTGGTGGTCAGGGAAGGTGTGAAAGGAGAACTTGTAGCCTTGAGATACTATTTTGAGCACCCATTTGTTGTCTGTGATGGTGAACCAGACATTTGCAAACATGGCTAACCTTCCCCCCAAAGGAAACCCTGGGCCCACAGAGGCAGGCAGGGGAAGGCCAGAGTCATTGAGAATGCTTGCTTTGGGAAGTTTGCTTAGAACTCCCCGATTTTGAAGAGGAAGCATGCCAGCGCTTAGCCTTTTGAGGGGTGGAAGTCTGTCCCCTAGAAGACTTGTAACCCCTAGACATAGTGCGACTCTGTTTACTAGGGTCAGGAAAAGTCCAATTCTTAGAAGGGTAATGTCTACTAAATTGAGGAGGCTGAACTTGCAGAAAGTCCTTAACAGTTTGCATAGATTTGGCCTTATCCTCCAACTTTTTCAACACCTCTTCTGCTTTGCTACCAAAAAGACTGTCCTTGTGCAAAGGCCCATCCAGTAATTTAGATTTGACAGGTTCAGAAAGGGGCTGTTCCCTGAGCCAAGCATGTCTTCTAATTACAGAACCAGTGGCTGCTGCCCTGCAAGAAGCCTCCAAAGTGGCGAAAGCACAACGTAGAGAATGTTTAGTGACAAGAGTGGCAGAATTCAATAAATCATGCATGTCCTTACTCTCCATCAAGGAAGGAACACCAGCAATTCTAGCCTTAATAGCCTCCAAAGTATGCTGCTAATACTTAAGCATATGAAAAAGACAATTAACAGACCTAATAGCCAGGGTGGAAGAAGTATAAACTGTTTTACCCCATCTATCCAAGGCCCTAGATTCCCTGTCAGAAGCAACAGTATTTTTTAGCAACCGTGGCTTTAACACCCTTAGGGCCCTGAGAAATAATCTCTGGATCAGCAGTAAGTTTCTTGAAAAGAAACTGATGAGAATCAGGAACTCTATAATACCTGTCAGGCTTTCTGGGAGCAGGAGGAACAGAATTAGGAGTCAAAGAATTCTCCATGAAAACATCATCAACAACTTCCAAAACTGGAGGGATAGCCAAAGCCTTATGCTGCGGCAAGTCCAATAATTCCCTAATCAGTTTCTTATACTGAGGGTAGTCCTGACTTTCCCATTTGAAATGTTCCCTAACAGTATTCAAAGTATCTGCAAAAGAAAAATCTTCTGGAGGGGAGGCAGAAGGAATGGAGTCTTCTGCAACAGAATCCTCAAAACCAGAAAAAAGTGGATAGCTTCCCTCATCAGCAGAGCTGCTGGAAACCTCACAGTCTGAGGCAGAGAAAGCTTCTAGGAACAATTCCCTAATCCTTTTAGAAGGAGGTGGCTGAGAGCCCTTGATAAGGGTCAAGAGATCACTAGCCATTTTAACCATCTGAGCCTGATGCATTTGAGGGGAGGCCGACGCCTGCTTAGGAGTAGATTTTCGGCTGGATGGCCTGCTAGAAAGCCGGAGGGACTCAGGAGGCCTTGCCACCACAGAAGTCTGAAACAAGGTCGTCGGTCTGGATCTGGTCTCCGGGCGGAGAAAAGAGGCATCAGAAGCCGGCGCCTGCTTAGCAGCACCGGATTCATCAGAGGCGGTGACTGGCAGAGGGTCAGAAGATGAATTGGAAGCCTGCGATATGGAGGACTCAGAAAAGGTCTTAGCAGACGCCTGCTGCTGAACATCCGTGGACTGCAGGGGCAAAGAAAGCGCTTCACTGACTACCGCTGGGCCGACAACCAACTTAACAGAGATGTCGTCGGCTAATTTGACCCTAAGCCTGTCGCGGTCCCTATCCTTGCACTTCTTAGGAACATCTGAAGTTGGGAGACCAGAAGACGTCATACCGACGAACTTAGGCCAAACTCCGAAATGCTTGAACAAGATCCTAGCTCTATGGTGTATGGTATGCGGGATGAAAGAAGCACAGACAGCAGAATTAAGGACGTCGTGCTGAAGGCCCAAACAAGTAATACAACAGGAGTGAAAATCACGGTGCGGACGCTGTTTACCACAGGCAAGACAGTTGTTAACTTTATCTGACATTCATTAAAGCAAGAAAAGAGGGTCTCCAATGGGGTACTTATCTGAGGATGTCTTCAAGTAAGCAGTCGGAATACAAAAAGAAGGTACTTGGCCAACTGGCACTTGTGCAAAATGCTTCTGCTTCGAGCTCCACAGCAAGAAAGACTGAGGAAATGGTGTCAACTGCCTTCTTTTGTACCTGATGTCAGGCCTAAACCAAAGGCAGCCAACGTCATATACCAAGGACTTTGGTATTCTGGCCGACTGTGGGCTACTGGGAGCCGGATAACCCATTTTGTAAGGACTGCAACAGTGAAACACGAACATCTTGCGTAATTGCTGCAGCCATTGAGCCCCGTATTTGTAAAAACTTATCTTGCCTGAACTCTCGTCTTCATTATGAGAAACAAAACTTGCTGACGAATCATTGACACCCTGTCTACAGCAGTTTTGCTATCATGCTTCTTGTATCTAAGTCTGCCCCTATAAAGGTAATAGACTGACAAGGCAACATGGCAGACTTTTCGTAGTTTATTGTGATGTCTAACTGGGAACAAGTTTGGATTGTGTAGTCCCATGCTTTGATCAGTTGATGCTCGGTGGTAGCAGTGAGGAGCCAGTCTAGATATGGAAACACCTGGAATCCTAGACGCCTCAAGTGAGCTGTGACCACTGCCATACACTTGGTGAATGCCCTGGGGGCTGTGGTGAGATCAAAGGGCAGGGCCCTAAACTGATAATAACTGGCTCCCAGTCGGAAGCGTAGGAATCTCCTGGATTGCCTGTCCATTTTTATATAGTAGTATGTGTCATGGAGCTCTTTGGAGCACATCAAATTGTCCTGGCCCAAGAAGGGAAGAATGGACTGCAGTGTTACCATCCAGAACTTTGTCTTTTTTACCGATTAATTTAGTTTGCTGAGATCCAAAATGGGTCTCCAGTCCCCTGTCTTTTTTGGAACTAAAAAGAACCTTGAGTAAGTTCCGGATCCAATTTGGTCTGCGGGGACTTCATGGATGGCTCTTTTTTCTAGCAATCTTTGAACCTCTAGGATTGCATGATCCCGAAGCCTGGGTGGAACACCTGGGATAAAACGTTTGTCTTTTGGGGGGGGACTGAGGAAAGGGAATTTTGTAACCCCTAGATATTATCGAAAGTACCCAAGTTTCTCTTGTGATCAATTGCCAGGCTGCTGGGTACAGTGATAGTCTGCTTCTGACTGCCTCCAGAGGTGGACAGCCAGGCCTCCCTTCAGGAGTGCTGGAAGGGCCTAGCAGAGAAAGTATGTCTGTTGCCCTACTGTTGCAGTCCACCTCTGCCGTGAGGGCGGCGTCTCCCATTGTTGTTTCCTCCTCTGCCCCGGGGGAAAAATCTCCACGTGTGTCAGGTGAAGATCCCTTGGATTTTCAGAACCACATTTTTCCACTCTTCTGACCTTTAGGATAGGGTCTAGATGCAGTGGAAAAACAGACTCCTATGGCAGACAGAGTCTTGCCATCCTGTTTACACCTGATGAGAGTCTCTTTTACCTGAGGCCCGAACAAGGACAAGCCATCAAATGGGGTGCTGGTAAATGAAGACTTAAAAGGTTCCGCAAATTGACAAAGGCGCATCCAGGAGTCTCCCCACAAAGCTACTCCGGCACCTGCTGCCCTACTTGCTCCATCTGCCGCATAAGAAATGAGCCTCATGGAGGAGTTAACCATGGAGGTCAAGGTCGCAAGCTGGGAAGCTGCCCTACTTGCAACTCCCTCAGCTGTAGGATCTTGCAGGGTATCTCTTAGCTGCTTCAGGAGATCCCTCTGAAATCTTGTGAAATGAGACAAGTAATTCAGCGACCTGAAAGTAAAGGTCACTGAAGAACACATACTCTTCCCATACCTGTCCATCATATGAGACTCTGTTTGGCAGATGGACAGATGAAGTTTCCACAAGTTCCTTCTTAGTGGCTGCTGCCACCACCATGGCATCAACAGGGACCGCTTTGGACAGGAAAGGCTTATTCTCTGTAGCAATAAATTTTTTAGGTCTCCTCAGAACTGGTTCCATGGTCTCTGGAGCGCTCCATGCCTTTCAACTCACTACGGACAAAAGTGGGTCGAAAGGCGGACACACCCAAGAGATGGAAGGTCAGGAACCAAATGCATCCAGGTAGACAGACTCATCCCCAGAAGGGGCCAGGGACTTCCAACCACCCCTCTGTCTAAGGATTTCCAAGATGTCTGAAAAGGAGACATCCTCAGAGGGGACCATGTGGACCCTTCCGATTCATCCAAGTCTGTATCTGAAGTGATAGACTCAGGGCAGTCTAGGTGCTTCCTCTTACATTTCTTCTTCCGAAGGACTTCCTCCGAATGTTCGAGGGAGGTTTTCGAAGAGGTGGGGTCACCCAGTTCCACCACCACGACCTGCATGCACTCCAGCTCCGAGCGCAAGAGAGTCAGAGGAGGAATCAATGGAGCAGCTGGGAGGGCAGAAAAAGCCAATTCCTTACGGGCTGGGCTCGAAAGCAATTTAGCAAGTGTGCCTGTGACTTGAGGACCACTCTCTCCACGTCGTGATCCGAAAGTCTGGAGGACCGAGAGGAGTGTGAAGAGGACCGGTGACTGCCTGCTCCAGGTTGCAGGAAAGGAGATTGTGGAGCAGAGCGTACCTGATCCAAAGAAGGATACCTTGATCTCTTATGGGTCTGGGCTGGCTCCGAGGACACAGATGGAGCCGCCGAAGACTTCGCTTTATCAGAGCCAATACTGGGAGCTGACACAGCCGAAGGCTTCTTAGTGATTTCTGTCTGCTCCGAACTCGGAACCGATGGCTTGGAGTGTTTCTCAGACACTTTGGTTGGCTGAGGACCCTGAAAAGAATATTGAGGGTTCTTCAGGAGGCCACGTAAAATAAGCTTATTTCTTCTCTCCTGCAGGGCTCTGGAACTGAAAGCGTGACAGATCGAGCAAGAGTCCTGCAGGTGAACAGCCTCTAAACAATAAATGCAACTCGTGTGCCTATCCATAGGGGACATTTTCTGGCAACACGAGTTGCATTTTTTAAACCCAGAGGGTTTCAACTCTATAGACAAGGTAAACACTAGTCAAGGAAATTTTCACAGCACCAGAAAAAACAGAAAGCTATCAATTAACAGCACAAAACTATAACTGCAATTAGACTGTAACAGGTAGCCCAACAACAAAAAAGGAAGAACTTTGTGTGTTTTTTTTTTTTTTTTTTTTTTTTTTTAAAGTGGGGAGAGCCTCTAACTTAAATGGCAACTCCCCCGATGGGACAGCCTCTAACTTAAATGGCAATCCCAGAAAAGGGTGAGGAAAAATGAAAAACCCTCTAATTTAAATGGGCTCTAACGGGAAACCAAGGTCTGAGGAGAAAAAAATGATGGCCAAAAGCACCACAACAAGCAGAGAAAGGCGTTGTTAGACTAACAGGGGATAGTACACACACTAACGAGTCAATAAATTAGAAAAACAGCGATAAATAGAAAAAAAATACTTCGCCTGAGCCAGTAGTAGCAATCTCGATGCTGCAAGTGGCAAATGAAATCTGAGTAGCTGCCGCTAGACATTTTGGGATAAGGGGTAGCTTCGAGCCAGTAAAAGCTCTCAAGCTATAGTAAATCAGCTCCGAACCCAACCAGCAAGAACGAAGGTGAGATGGGATAACATAACATCAAAAGGTTCCTCACACCCAACTCCAGGATCTCACTAGCCCAAGCTTACCTTCTCCCCAACCTCTTTTACAGCTCTTAAATTTTAACAAACTTACAGTCTTCAGTTCTTTGCAAACTTGAAACCACCTACAACAAAGTTGCTAGATTTGCAGCCAGTTTGCCCTCAAGATCACACTACTGTCATGCTCTCCAGACACTCAGCTGGCTAGAGTTTCCTAACCAACTCTTATTTACCCAACTTATCATTATCCGTACTATTTTGAATAAGCCCTCCTCTTGCCTTAACATTTCCTGACTTGTCTCAGTCTGTAAGCCCCCTCGATCCCTCAGAAGCTCTGACCAATGTCTCTTACATATTTACAAACCTAAAAAATCTATTGGACAGAATCTGTGCACCTACTTCCCTGCTCTTGCATGGAACAAGCTCCCCATGCATCTTAGAAACATTTCCTACATCCACAAATTCAAGAAAACTCTCAAAAGGTACCTTAATAGCACATGGATTTGCCTCTGCAATCACCCCACATGAACCCACCCTTTTTTTTTCACTGTCCTCTCTATTCCTCCCTTCCCTACTACCATAACTCACTTAACTGCTCTGTATTGTACAATTACCCTCTGAAGATAACCCACTGTGTTATGTAAATTCATTCAATTGTTTTATTGTATATTTCTTTGCTATGTTTTTTCTTCAGTGTTATAATGCTTCTTACTATATTGTACTGTGGAGCTTTATCTACATTTGCTTAACTGTTTTATTGTAAATTTTTCACTGTATTCATCTTCAGTTTTGTAAATTTTCTTGCTTACTTGTACTGTGGAGCTTTTCTCCCTGGGCCTCCACTGAAAAAGGGCTTTTGCTCAGATGGACTATACTGGTTAACAAATGTCAAATAAATAAATAAAATTAAAATAAAGTATGGGTGGGGGAATAAGGGAAAGTAGAGTTATCTCCTACCCAGGTTCAAGAGATCTGAACAGTACTACAGAGTTTGGGAAAATATTTACTGGTAAGCCATGGTGCACACATCTGTTGAAATACCATGATGGCACGGGACGCAAGTGGTCCATCAAACAGACCCCTTGTAGTATGGTGGAGTGAGTTAAGCAGACCCTGAGAGAGGAACTACAGATGATGTTGGATCAGGGGTAATGAAATAGTTTTCTTCTGTATTAAAATATCATATGACAAAATATAACCTAATATATAAACATGTTGCTTTATTTTAATATACAGTAACAGCATATATTCCTGATACCTAAAGATCAAGAAGCCAGCAACTGGAGGGAAGGATGGAGTGGTAGCTGGGGGACCAGATAAGGGGTCCCGCAACTGCTATGGCCAGCCCAAACTATAATGACTACATGACAGGCATACAAGAAGAGAACATGGATTGAGCTACCGTACCTAACCATAACCTATGCAATGTTTTAGGACTGCTATGCTGTTAGCATCATCTAACAAATACTACAAAAATATTTCAATTTAGTGGTACCATCCATTTCATGCAAAGATCTGAATGGCACCCACCAACCAACACAAATATACCTTGCAGTACTAGACAACTTAAGCTACAAGAAAATTACTGTAATGCAGCTCAAACTGGTAAGACAGGAAAACTTTCAATGCCACAGCTATAGAACACTACTTCTCAGTTCCTGACAAAAGTTATCACATACGGGTTTCTCCAAAAACCACAAAAATAAATTATAAGTCAGAAAAAAAGAGTCTATGAGGAAAAAATGCAGCTAGGCAGGAACATCATATACTATGGGTCCAAGAGTTCTGAAGCATACCATCATGACACAGTCAGCTGAAGGAAACTAAGTTAATATTGCTCACAAACCAATTTTTACCAGGAAGCATTAGGCATACACTGTACAAAATAAGAACAATGCCACAGTTAGCCCACAGCAGTTTCTGAGTAATACATAATTGTAGACTGTTTCCGTAATGTACACACTGTCATAAAAGAAGCTTCAGTTTACACACACACACACACACGCACACACGTCTTAGCTGTACCCATTATGAAGAGTATTCCTCATTTTGACTATTAAGTTACATGTTCCTCAATGTCTCACACTGAAAAGGTGCGTTTCAAAACATATTAACACTGAATGCACGTAATCAACATCTATGGAAAATATTAAAATCAGAATTCATCAAAATAACTTTTTGCAAGCATAGAACACCATATATTAAGCTTCTTACATGAAGTCCCTAGTGAGTACTCCACGGTTTCACATTTATTCCTCAATGGGGGGAGGGGTGGTGGTACTGTTCTGCATTTTACAGATGACTGCCCTTGAATTTGCTTCATATTTTTCTCCTGTTTAGCATTAAATTTGGGATATGCTGCAAGTAACTAAGAGCTGTAGTCAGTAAACCATGACACACATTTGGGTTTCTATAGCACGGCTATCCATCTGGTGGTGTGAACCTTGGCTTTAGGTGATTTTCACTATTGAAGTGACACCCCAACCCCATGTCCAAAAATGGGAAAAGGGGCTGTGGATGGATGGATTTGGGTTTCAGACCTTATAACCTTCAGGAAATGCATGGTAATGCAAAAATTGTTACTCTAGTAGAAGCAGCTATATAACAACTGCTTTGATTGTGCAGAAAGAACAAAGTGAATACTACTTGCTACTCTCATGCAGGGGGTCAGCTAATCTCTTTGTATCTCTCTTTCTGATTTTGTAATTGTTCACCCTGTGACTTGAATTCAGGATGTACACAGGGGCCCTGGATACAAGTTGGATGTAGTTGTACAACTGGCGATCTTTTTTGTTTTTCAGTAAAAATCACTATCGTCATCAACCCTCTTTTCCCATTTTCTACATGGGGATGGGGTGTCATGTTAGCTGTCGCCATCTTTCTCAATTCAGTGCCACACTCCTGCCTTCTTCAGCACTCATGCCTGACTGTCGCTGATCTCTCACACAAGCCATCCACCTCTTTGCTGGATACCCTTGTTTCCTCTTACATTCTTCCTGTCTATCCCAAATCTTCTTCACCATAATCTGTTTCTTTGATCTTTTCTGCAATTGGAGCTACTTTAGCTTCTGCTCGTGTCCTCATTTCTTCGTCTGTCCCACAGTGTGCATCCTACCACTTTTCTCACACTTCCCCATCACCTCTAGCTACCTCATCTGCTCCGCCCCCAGGTTTCTGTACCATACAGTAGTACTGGCCGCACCACTGTTTTGTACACATACTTTTCAGGTTCTATTGTAAACTACCCCTGACACTCTATGCAAGTTGGCTGCATCCCCTCTGATACTTGCTTTGACCTCTTCATTTAGACTTCCCTTCTCCTCAACCACCCCTCCCAGACACTTGAAGCTGTTAACCTGTTCCACTGTCTTCACTTCTATCTCAGTTCTCAGCTTCTTCAGATTTCCTCAATTAGCTGCCATTACCACACTTATCTGTACTTAGTTTCATCCCATGTGCCTTCAGTTTTGCATTCCATTCTCCTATCCTTTGTTGAAGTTCTTGCTCACAGTCTGCCTGTAATGCTACATTGTCTGCATACAGCAGCTTTGCTGATCTGTCCCCTCCAACCTGTTTGCTAATGTAGTTCATCTCCAATATGAACAGCAGTAGGCTCAGAGCTGAACTCTGGGGGACATGCACTTTCACTGGGAACACCTGTGTGAGACAGAACCCTGTTCATACTTGAGTCATTGGGTCCTTGTACACAGTCTGCACTAATTCTACCAATGTTTCTCGGAATTCAAACTACTGCAATACTGCCTAAATCAGCTTTCATGAGACCTTATCATATGTTTCCAAGTCTAGGAATGCCCAGTTGGACTCCTTCCTCACATCTAGCTTCTTCTCAACTACCTGTCTCACTGTAAACATTGGGTGAGTTATAGTGCATCCTGATCTGAAACCAAATTGCTCATCTCCCATCTTACCTTCTACTTCTGTGCATATTTGTCTATCAATCACCCTCTCCACAGATTTCATGCAGTGCGACAGGAGTTAGTTATATTCCTTTGTACTCCCCACCACTGTGGATGTCCCCCTTTGTTCTTGTTCACTGGTACTAGTATGCTTATTTTCCAGTCATCTGGGATTTGCCTCTCTCTCCATACTGCTTTGATTACCCTCAGGAGCCATTTCTCCCCATCTCACCCAACATCTTGATCATATCTGCTGTGATGTCATCAGAGACTGCTGCTTTTCCTGACTTCATTTTCCTTAGTGCTGTTCTTACTTCATCTAGGGTGGGCTCCATCTCTTCTTTCATAGCAGGCTGCGTCTGGTGCAGTACAGCTTCAGTGGGTTCTCTTCATTTAGAAGCTGCTGGAAGTACTCCTCCCATCTGCCTTTGATGTGCAATGGACTGGTGAGCAGATTGTTGCTGCCCTTATGAAGGGTGTCTGACTAACATCTTTATCTTTCTGTCTTTGCCTTGCAACCTGATAGTTTCTTTGTGCCATCCACTGAACCACTTTCCAGAACTTGGTAGAGTGCCTCTGATGCCTTGTTCTTTGCTATTGTAACTCCTTTCTTAGCTTCTTAGTTAAACAACCATATTCCATCCTAGCCTGGACCATCTTTTCTATCTCCCACTTTATCCTGCACTTCTTTCTTTTGATGACTTCCTGGACTTCTACATTCTATCACTAGCTTTCCTTATGTACCTAATTCCCATACCTGGCTCGGCCACATATCTATTCTGTAGTCCTCACACCTGCTGTTTTAAGGTGCTGCCATTCTTTTTCAACTCCACTTATTCCTCCTCTTCTTGGGGTGCCACAGCCCTGAGTAATTCCTTGAACTGTTGTACTTTCTCTCCAGTCAACTTCAGATTGGTTGCTGTTGACCTTAGAGCCTTCTCTGACCACTGCTTCCAGGTGATTGTGGCAAACACTGGTTTATGCTATGGGCTGACTGTTGGGCACGCCTGTATGCAATCTTGTGACTGTTTCTCTTTCTGAACCATGTGATGATTACTATCAAGCCATTTGCCAGACAGAAGTCTAGAATGGCCTCTCCTTTATTCCTACTGCCCCACATAAGTGGACTCGGGCAGTCCTCATATCCTGTTCTGTCTGTCCTGATATGTGCATTCAAATCACCCATTATCAACACCAATTCATGCTGCCATGCTTTATCTAGGGGGTTCTATAACTGCTGTATGAATGCACTCTTTTCCTCACTATTACAACCCTGCTGTGGGGCTGACATTATGAATACTGCCCATTCATTACACTGGAGTCTGATTGCCATGAGTCTGCCACTAATTCTGATGACATCCTTCAATGCCTTCTAAACCCTCTCTCTCACCACAATTCCCACACCATTTCTAACCTGTCCTCCTCCTGAGTAGTAGATTCTGTTCTTAAGCAAAGTGGCTTTGGTGCACTACCCTTCCTATTGGGTCTTGGATACATAGGATGTCCAGCCTCCTCCGTACCATCATGTCATTCACTTCCAGGATGCGCCCTCTCAGTGAACCTTCACTGAGGGTAGCAATTCTAAGTTCAGTTTGTTAGGTTGATTGGTTTTATGTACAGCTTTCACTTAACAGAGTTATCCCAGGTAACCCAGGCTGGGCAACTGGACAATGTCTGCCAGTAGCTTATTGACCCAAGGCTGTTGGGCTTTATGGCAGGCACACACTGACCAACAGAGACACGTAAAACCCTCCCACCATTAGCATAGGTCCCTGACGTAGATTGGAGTAAGCCAGGGCCTCAGCCTTATCAGCAAATACCCATGTCCATTTGGTGACATTAGTCAACATGAATCACCTAGAGCCATATTTTATACTGTTGAGTGGTTAGACCTGCCACAGCACTCAGTCTGTGATCCGTGATCTCCTATCTTGAGGATACTGTGCACCACAGTAGAAGCTCAAGGCGGCTGGGTCTATACAATCCTTTCCTTATAGGGCACCATGTAGAGTCTGTGCTGCTGCCCAAAGCTCCACTCATTGGTGAGTTTGAAATAGAAACATTCAGCACATTTTTCAGAAAAGGAAGGAATCCCACAGAGACACAGGGAGAACACGCAAACTCCAAACAGGCATTGACAAGAGGTCAGGCTTGAACCTTGTACCTTGTGGATGGGAGGTGAATACCTTAACAATTAGGTCAACTGGTCTTAAAGTAAAATACAAGCAATGAAACATGTTCAGCTTCAGCATGAAGAAATAAAACTGAAGAATTTCAGCATAAAGCTACACAGATTCAAACTCAAATACTGTAGAAGGTGGATTTTAATATGAATGCTGCAGTAATCAGTTAGGACAGCTTGACAACGCATTCTGACATTATTAATTTTGGCAAATGAAGTTAAAATTGCATTATCAACAGGACTCTGTTTTGTTCCAAATGCTGACCATCAACAATAACCTGACTTACTGACCTTTACAGTCCTTACAGAAAGTAAGGGAGGGTATTCCGCCACAGTAGCTTGAAAAACGCAAATAAAGACAGGAAATTAAAAAGAACACCATGCAGACAAGTGATAAAAACAGGGAATGTTTTGGCTGAATGGGGGATTGTGACATTTCTGGAGCATGTAACTTGACACAAAACAGACTTTCCCACTTTATCTGTATAACAGCTGCTACAAAATGGAATAACTATATCAGATTATGCAACACTGGTCTACTGCATTTTCAATACTTTATAAGAATTTAAGAAGTTACCCAACACAATGTGTACAGAACTGAAGTATTTTTGGCCTGTGAGGCTCAATTATTAAACAAATGAATGTATTCTCAGTATGATTGGTACATTATATATATCTGTCCCATTTAGATGATCGAAGTCTTAGAACTTCTAATTTCATATAGCCAACACCATATGATCGAAGTTTTAAGACTTTAAACACCTAAAAAAGCAAAAACAAAACAAAAAAAAATGCTGGACGTTTCCGCAGGAGGGCAAGCCCCCCCTGCACCCCCCCCGCTACTTAAATATACCAACTCCGAGATCGCACTACAGCGAGGAAAAGGGAAAATCTCCCATTCTGAGCTGCATGGAGATCTCCATTTAGAATGTTCAAAGTCATAAAACTTCGATCATATGGTGTCGGCCATATGAAATTCGAAGTTCTAAGACTTTGATCATCTAAATGGGACCCATATATATATATATATATATATATATATATATATATATATATATATATATATGTATATATATATTCTATACACTAGATCGAAGGTTCACTACTTCGAAATAGTATATGGAATGCACACTGCAGCGAAAGTGCACTTAATCGAAAGTGCACTTACGCAAAGTTCAGTACAACGAACAGGCATTGTACTGAACTTCTGTGCAGTACTCACAGACCTTAGGGTTAGGGCACGGGTCATGGTAAGGGGATAGCCCTACGGGCTATCCCTTTACCATGACCCGTGCCCTAACCCGAAGGTCCGTGATGACTGCAGCGCAGTGAAGGATATAGCAATGTCCTCCACTATGATGCAATAGTCACGAACCTTAGGGTTAGGGTAAGGGGACAGCTTTACTAACTATCCCCTTACCCTAACTTGTGCCCTAACCCTAAAGACTGAGTATCGCACCATAGTGGAGGACATAGCTTTTTGATGTCCTCCACTGTGCTGCGGTACTTTCGGTGAAATGCACTTTCACGGACGTTCACATTTGTTAAAGTGAACTTTCGCGTAAGTGAGGCTTCCTATTACAAGTTCAAAGTTGTGAAATTTCGTTCTTGTAATAGGAATCCATATATATATATATATATATATATATATATATATATATATATATATATTATATATATATATATATATATATATATATGTGTGTGTGTGTGTGTGTGTGCAAGCTTGTGTATGCATATATGTGTTACATGTTATATATTTACATATATACACACACATATGAAAGTTGTACATACGTGTATGTGCATGTTACACAGCATGAAGATACCACAAAGTAACAAAATATGTGATACCGCCATCTAACCCTTTAAACAATATTTCATACAATACCGGACAAGTTGGTACACTGAATATATTTTGGTACAAGTGCAAGAGCATTTGACTATTTTTACCAAAAAACATTCATAAAAAAAGTTCTCTGTTACACTGTAAACAAACGTCACACACACGGTGCATTCTACTGCTCAAAAGAGGGCCAAATGATGACTGACATTACTAAGGTGATCTCTAGTTACTGTACTTCTGCAAGAGTTTTCATTCAAAGACTTAATGTTAACAGTTTTATTGCTCCCAAATTATACAGCTGAATTAAACTTAAAATGTAATAATGTGATTAAATATCATGTTTAAAGGTGCAAAACAAGCTTTTTTTTTTAAACATAAAAATGTTTGCATGCATCTTTATGCATGTGGACAATTTTTGTGTAAAAAAGAAATAGCTTTTTCCAGTCTTTAATGAAAATTATATTTTAAAGATTGCTTCTGAACAAGGAAAATAAAAATGCAGAGATTTGTTTACAGCATTAATATTCATGACAGAACAGGAGGTGCTTACATCACTTTGGCATCCCGCTCTAATTATGCTGGATTAGCGTATGGTAAGTAACTGTAAATTAGTTAGGTAAAAGCTGCCAAGAGATAATCATGAGCTGAACTATTATTTTTTGCTTTAAATTAACTTTTTCACACAATCCAGTTTGCATATAAAGTAGTGACTCTGGCAGTATCGGTCATCTTAGAACAGATCAGGCATCTGCAACAGAACAGCATCTTGTCAGAAAATTACAGTACAAAACCATCCACTGTCATTTAAAATTTTTCTTTGGTTGAACAATTTATTTTCAACTACAGCAATTTTGCATAAGTAATACACTTTTCTTATTTTGTTTAAATGGTAACGTAGCATGAAATAAAACATGTTGAAGCGGTCTAAAGCACTGACTGAGATGTTTAGGGATTCATCTATGCAGGCCTAATTTATGTGGGCTGCTTTGTCTTATTCAAGCCTATAGTGCTTGAAAAACAGACCACACATATTACTTCAATTCAACATAATTACCATACTATATCCGCAGTATTTACTACCATTATTATGCAGCTTAAATGTTAATACTTTAGTTTAACTAAATAATTAAGGGGAAACTGTTTTACTTGTACAGTTTAAAATATTTTTCTCACATTTAAATTTTCTTTGACTTGAGCTCCATGCAACTGCTATTGAGTCTGCCAGCATTTAGGAATGTGACGTCTCTTTAACTGATGTCCGGCAGATGTTAATGAGTTGACTATTTAATTAACTAGTAGTCTCATTAGAATCAAATAGGAATATCATTTGCAAATTTAAATGTAAAGTGTGATACCCATTTACTGTAGGTCATGTAAACATGTAGCTCTTTCCAAAACACACCTTGATTTTCCCATTATAACTAATGTCAGACATAAAACGTTATTAAATTCATAAATGAAACAGTTGAATAAACACACTGTTCTTCAAACAGACATGAATACATTTGTGCAGGAAAGATTAAAGGATGCACCCATGGTTGTTTGCTGTCTATACAAATAATTGCCTTTATTAAACACAAAAATATTACATATATTACATTGTGATAAATGTGATGTCTAGACTTCCCAAATCTAAAACAGCTGCCTGTAAGCCATACCACTTTATTTATAAAGTGATTATTTTGATCCAGTAGTATCTACCTTCAATTTCTTTTCATCAAAGTTGTTGAATCTAAACTAAAACTTTGAAATATTTGCTCCAAGACAAAATCAGAAATACTAATCTGTTTAAACATCCTTCAGTCACCCTGTCAGTTCTTTCTGTAACAGATCCAGCTCCTGAGACTTTAGGATTTAAAGGGAGATTATTCGATATTTAAGTAACACGTGCAATCCAAGACAAGTGATGCAAGAAGATACGCTTGTTGACACACAGAATTTAAGCAGCAGCTAGCAAAAGATTCACTCATCTGCAAGGTGATGGTGGTAGGGTATTTCAGGCCCACTGAAGAGAGTCAGACCACAATAAAGATCCACAGTTTGCAGATTTTTGTGACTTTTCACAATGTACTTTTAAGCAGTGACATCTATCCATCCATCCACGACAGTCCTCTGTGCCTGTTGCATTTAACATCAAAGGCCTTTTTGATGGATACTGCAATGCACTGAATACCAAGAAGCACAAACAGGGCAGAAGATCATCTCAGGTGTAGGGTCAGACCCTAGCTTGCTCAGTCTTTTTTTTTTTTTTTTTTGTTAATGAGAAACATCTTTATTAAATTATCGTGTATGACATACCCCCGGATTTACGAAGCTCTTTATAGCGTGCAGGATTAGTTTAAGAGCTGCTTTCGGCAATATGGCCAACATGCGATCCAGGAACAAGCTCCCGGGAAGTGCACGTGAGCTCTTAGGCTAATCTTGCATGGACCGAGCTCCTGTATGCAAATTACCCTCATTTGCAGGTGGAAATCATGCAAATGAGGGTAATATGTGATCCAGGAAGCTGGCAGCCATCCATGCCGGACGAGTGCAGTGTGCAGAAATGTACTCTGTTAGTAACCGAGTAAAGTTCTGCAATCTACAAAATGGAGCTATGACAGCTCCAAATAAAGGCTGCATATCATTGAGGAAGCATGCCAATGTTCAAGTAGAAGGCCATTGGCATTGAAAACTGTTAAAAAAAAAAAAAATAAACAACTTTTAATTTTCTTTTCACCGATCTCGCCTGGTTAAGCATAGGGCAGCGACGCGCAAACAGGATCGGGGAAAATAATAAAATAAACCTAAAATAAGCATTCCAACTGAAATCAGTGTTCTGTCATGCAAGTCAATGGCAGTCAGAAGACAACCTGGCCAGTAAGCAATGGTTGCTAAGGGGGGAGGCTCAGTGTGGGACATGTAACTATGCATTAGCAGGCAATCCTATGCAAATGATGGAAGGGTTAGTGAATCCCAGATTTTCCCAGGGTGTGAGGCAGGTCCCAAGAGTGTAAGAGTATAAACAGCTGGGTGCAAGACTAGGTCATAGGTGACATCATGGGGGGTGTCAGGCATACTGTAAGTGAATTGGAGACCTGTGGCTTGGGATTGCTCCTAGCTTAGCACAGCTAAGCTAGGGATGTGTCTAAACCTGCCTGGCACTCTTTACAAAGTGTAAGCGGGTGTGCACGCTGCGCATCGGGTTTTACAGGAAGAAAAAGGAAGTTAAACCGGGAAAAAGCAGCTCTGTGCACATTTGAGCACTCCATTTGCACGGCGCGCACACGGGCCTAAACAGGGAGGCAGTGGGAAGGGAAAACAGCAGTAGGAAGGTAATCAAGGAGAACTAGCTGAGCTGCCAGGTGAAATGTATCAGAATCAGCTGATCACACAGGAAGCAGACCAGCCCAGCCAGAACACCACTATAAACCAAGCAAGCACCTACCCCCTGGTTTTTCCACACTCTACACCACCGGTGTATACAAGCGGGGAAATTTTAAAACCAAACCTACAAAATGAGAAGGGCTGCAGCAGGCAACATAGAACAGCATGTGCAAGAGGCTGAGGGTGGTGAGGATGTCAATGCTGCCGATCAACTTACAGTGAGGAGACAGAGAAGAGTGTACAGACCCAGGGTAACCTACCAGGGGCTACATGGGCTGGAAATAGTGGAGCGCTATAGGGTGGACAGAGACGTCCTACAGCAAATCGTTGAGATGTGCAGGGTACACCTGACACACCACACTGGCTGAGGGAAACCCATCCCTGTGGATACCAAGGTATGTGTAGGCCTAGGTATATTAGCCACAGGTACCTCCCAAACTACAACTGGGGATAACATGGACATCTCACAGGCATCAGCATCCAGAGTATTCCACCAGTTCCTGGATGTCATGTCAGCACATGCCAGTGAGCACGTATATTCCCTCAACACACAAGGTGTTGACCTGCAATATGCGTCTCTTCCACCAAATATCTAACTACCCTGGGGTAGTGGGTGTTATAGACTGCACGCACTTATGCATCAAAGCACCACCCGGTGAGCATGGTGCAGTCTACATCAACTGCAGAGGCATCCCCTCCATCAACTGCCAGGTTGTATGTGATGCCCAGAGCGTTATGCTGAATGTGTGTGCTGGCTGCCCTGGAAGCTATGATGATTCACAAATATGGCAACTGACGCAGCTGTACCACAGATTTGCCAATGTGGACATCCCCTACTGTCACCTAGTGGGGGATGCTGGGTACCACTGTAGCTGTGGCTAATGACACCCATCAGAAATGCACACGCACCTGAACAACAATGCCATAATGATGCACACGCACAGGCCAGACATATAATAGAGCGTGTGTTTGGGATGCTCAGGTCACGATTCTGGTGTCTGGGCACATCTGGTGGAGCCCTGCAGTATTCACCAGCTACATGTCCCCAAATAGTAATAGTATGTGCTATGCTACACAGTATGATCCTGCGGAAACAGCTGCAGCAGGAACAGCATGGGGCAGGGCCACACAGCCCCCCAGCAATGCCAAGGCCTGTACAGGTACAGAGTGACTCAGAGGAGGAACAACCTGAGACTGCCCCAGTAGGCCGAAGGGGGTGTGCCCAGTATGCCCTGGCCTTGACAAAGAGGCAACACATAGCATATGCACTGACACAGTTGGGCCCCAGGGAATGACACCTCTCTCTGACTCACACAGACAGTAAAAGGGATGCCAAACATGACACTACCTGTGCCCAACCATGTATAGGGAGTGTACTATGTGCATCCGACATAGGCAGCCTTCCAGCACCATCCTCAAGTCCAGCACACCCTCAAGGTAAATCAATCAACCTACCAATTGCCAAATGGAGTAGAATGAGTTTTTACCTGTAGCTATGGTATGGATGTGAACACGCAAGGGAATTGGGTGGCTGGATGTCAAGGCAGCAGAGAGTAGACACCCATAGTGGCAGCATGAGATCTGTAACACATACTGGAGTCACCATAGTAGCCAGTGCTACACAGGGTAATAAAATCCACTGCAGGAAATGGCCTGAGCGACAGGGGTGTCCATAAGAGGCACACATACCATTCAGGAAGGATCACATACCCAGCAACAGTCTCAGCCAGCAAGACAGGTGAAGACAAACAAACAAATGCTATACTATGGCCCCCGAATGTGCCCTATGGTTAACCCCTCCCCCAGGCCTACACAGACAGACCGCAGCAGGCCAGGCAGTCGGATGTAAGTTGTGAAGGCTAGGAAGTCAGACACTAGTAAGTAGGTAAACCAAGCTAGGATCTGTACTACACTAGTATGCCTTAGCCAGCAGGATAGGTAAGACTACAGACTGAAATGGAGTACCTGGCATACCAGTACAGTCCTAGCAAATGTGTACATGTGTCAGGTGTGCCCCCCATCCAATGTACACATAGAGTAACAGTCAGGTGTGGTCCCCCACCCCTGTGTAGAACAGTAGAAACAGTTATGCGTGTGTCCCCCCGCTATGCAGAAATGTAGCAACAGTCCATGGCAAATGACTGATGAATGCCTTGCAGACACAGCATGCTACAGGTCAGTGTACAACAATAGGTCAGCACTGCAGTACAAACAACCTGGACGTGATCCACACATGCAACACAGATGGCCATACTGGGCATGCTCACACACTTAGAGGAATGAAGGCAATGTCGGTCAACAACATACTGAGAGGTCATACTGGGCATGCTCACACACAAACACATGAAGGCAATGTCTGCAAACACCAGTGGACCAGACATATCTGGAAGCTGCAGTTCTCAGTGCAGAAACATGTCAGTATGCGCCACTCCTGCCTTGCACACACAGTGGATAGGGATACAGACAATTATGTAAGGACAACACACTACAATACTCCACAGATACATGGGCATAGATATGTGGAAGAGGGTGACCGTGACAAGGAGCCATGCGGGCCTGTCCCAACTGACACACAGCCAAAGGGCTCCCAACACATGAGGTGCGGATGTAACTGACTGCAGATACTAGCCACCAGTACCTGTCAGCATGACAGACTATGTGGTGTATGTGCCAGTTGTGCAACAGGACTGTACAAGGAAGCAGCCATCTAGTAGCTGTATACACGCACTTGTGACATATGACCCCATGTGTGCCCGCATGTGGCATGTCAACCCCTACATGAATGGAGTATGGCCCATGCACACATTGACATCCCCACAGCAGTAGTATGACAAGCCTGCTGAGGTCATCCAATGTGAATTACACCTTCGGGAGAGCTATAGCTCAGTAATATGCATGGCGCGTCCCATAAAGTACAGTTGTGTACACTTACCATAAATGTAGATGTTCGAGTGTATTCACTGTTGCAGTCATTACATTTGGGTAATCCTGCTGGCAGGTTGCCCTCAGTCAGCCTGAATTCCCAAGTCTTGGGTCCTGCATCAACTGCTGTCACCCCTTCCCTGACATCAGGTTGTCAGGGGTACAAAAGCAGCCGCCGACGCCAGTTTCTTTAGTTTTTCTTGCCCCAGATGTCAGGTGCCCCTTAAAAGGGTAGTCAAAATTTATATCTATATATAAAATGACATGCAGTAATATACACTTTACCTTCATCCACAAGCAAATACACCACATCGGTTGTATAAATCAGAGAAGGAAAGATAGGTTCCATCAGAGAAAAAGGGGGGATGGCGGGTGGGTAACCTGGAATGCAACAATGAATACACTCGAACATCTACATTTATGGTAAGTGTACACAATTGTACTATGTTCTTCGTGTTTCACTGTTGCAGTCATTACATTTGGGTAGATTCCCAAAGCTATGGTTGGGAGGCTGGAGCTAAACAGCATTAGGAGCGGCTATGAGACCCTGCAGAACTGCAGTGGCAAAGCCTGCCCTGGATATAGAGTAGAGTGGCAGATGATAGTGCTTTGTAAAGGTGTGCCCTGAACTCCAAGTAACTGCCTCTAAAACGTCCTTGGTTGGTACTTCCCTGAGAAAGGCTGCCGAGGTGGCTGCAGCTCTGGTGGAATGTGGCCTAATGCCCTTAGGCACTGACTTGCCATGGTATAACTAGCAGAAACGAATGCAGTGGCCTATCCACTTTGAAATAGTCTGCTTTGAGATAGCCTTTCCTTGTGATCCTGCAGCATATGCCACTAGTAATTGCTCTGTCTTTCTGAAAACTTTGGTTCTGTCTAAGCAGAATCTAAGCTGTTTGTGTATGTCAAAAGAATGCAGAATCCTTTCCCCCTTGTTCTGTGAATTTGGATAAAAAATTGGCAGATGAACGGTTTGGTTAAGAGCCACACTGGACACCACTTTAGGCATAAATGTTGGGTTTGTCCTCAGGGAGACCCTGTCCGGATAAAAAAATGATAAAAGGTTCCACAGCCATGAGTGCCTGTAGCTCTGAAACTCGTCTTGCAGAAGTTATTGCTAGGAGCAGAGCTGTTTTCCAAGATAAAAACTTTATATCAGCAGTAGCAGCTGGCTCAAAAGGAGGCAGGGTGAGTTTTTCCAAGACATAGTTGAGTTCCCATGCAGGCATTGGTGGTCTCCTTGGAGGCCTTAGATTTTTGGCTCCTCTGAGGTACTGTTTTAATAAGGGATGAGAAAAGATTGGTGGCTCTGCATTGTAATGAGCCGAAATGGCAGAGGCATGAATTTTAATAGATGAGAAAGATAGGCCTTTGTCCAGCATCTCAGTTAACTATTGCAAAATCTTAGGGATATTTGGCACAGCTGTATCTGTTCATTGTGCCTGGTTCCAAGCACAAAATCTCTTCCATTTTCCAGCATAAGATTTTCTAGTACTCGGCCTTCTGGCTTCCAAAATGACATCCATCACAGCTTTGCTGAGAGGTGCATTTTGTATGATTATATTATCCGCCATGCTGCCAAGTCCTGAGCTGGCTGTGCAGGATCTGCTTGTTTTGCTGGGACAGTAGATGCAGTACTTGAGGTAAGGTCCAAGCTGGGCATTGAGACAAGCTCCTTAATATTGGGTACCAGTGCTGGCGGGGCCAGTCTGGTGCAATCAGTATCATCTTTGGCTTCTCCCGTCTGACCTTTAGGAGTACCTTAGGGAGGAGGGGCAGAGGGGGAAAAGGCATATACTGATAGATGTTTCCAGCTGAAGGATAGGGTATCCACTTTCCATGCTTGTCTGTGATAAATCCTTGTGCAGAATCTCTTTAGTTGGTGGTTGTGAGGGGAGGCAAACAGATCTATGTCCGGGCATCCCCATTTCCTTGTTATCATGCTGAATATTTGTGGATCCAGATGCCACTCGTGGGGATCCATGAGGTTTCTGCTTAGTTCGTCTGCCAGAGTATTTTTCCTTCCTGGCAGGAATTGTGCTTGCAGATGTACTTGGTAAGTCAATGCTGTGTCCCACAAAGTCATGGATAGTCTGCAAAGGGGGTAAGAATGTGTGGCCCCCTGCTTGTTTATATACCACATGACTGTGGCGTTGTCTGTCTTGATCAGTAGTTGTCCTGGATGAAGTAGGTCCTTGAAGGCTGTCAGGGCATTTTGAACAGATAACATCTCTTTTTGACTGATATGTAGATGCATTTGGTTCGAGGTCCATGTTCCCTGAATGCATCTTCCTGCCATGTGGGGCCCCCAGGCAAAATCTGATGCATCCGTTGTTAGTGTCTGCCTGGCTGGGGGTAATGTGAATGTCTGTCCCTTGTTTTGGTGACAAGCCTTTGCCCACCATCGAAACTCCTGTTGCAGGCAGGGAATGAGAGTAATTATAGTTTCCAGGCTGTGGCACTGTTGAGTCCAGACACTTTTTAGGTACCACTGAAGTTTCCTCATATGCAGTCTTGCATATGGAATTAGTAGGATGCAGGATGCCATGAAGCCCAAAGCCTGCAGAATTTTTCTTGAAGATAACTGGACCTTTGTTGCTAACATTTTGAAATAGGTAGTCAGTTGCCTTTGTTTGTCTGGCATGAGATAAACCATCTGGGCAGTCGTTTTTAAGCTTGCACCCAGGAATATTATCTCTTGAAAGGTTACAAGTTTTTATTTCTTTTCGTTGACTGTGTACTCTAGGCATGTTAGAAGTTTTTTCACAAACGCCAGATGCTGTAGAAGGATGTCCTTGTTCTCTGCTTGAATTAGACAGTCGTCCAAGTAAGGATATATTTGTATTCCTCTGTCTGCAGAATGCAATTACTGGTGCCAGGCCCTTTGTAAAGACCCTGGGCGCAGTAGATAAGCCAAAGGGCAGTGCAGAGAATTGGTAATGCATTGAGCCAGCCTTGAATATGAGGTATCTTCTGCATATTTGTCTGATTGGGACATGCAGGTATGCCTCTTTTAGGTCTAAAATTACAAGCCAAGCGTTCTTGCCCAGCGTGGGCATTAGCTGCTGCAAAGTCAACATTTTGAATTTTGGTATATCCAGGAATGTATTCAGAATCGATAGGTCCAGTACTGGCCTCCAGGCCTTGTCCTTTCTGGGTACCAAGAACAGTCTTGAGTAAAATCCTTGTCCTCGCTCTTGCTCTGGCACTTGCTGAATGGTCCTCATGTCCATGAGGGATGAGACTTGTTTTTGTGCCTCTGCCCATTGATTTTACGGCAGAGCTGACCAGTCGTTTGCTTTTGGCAGGGTATGGAAATGGAACTTGTAGCCTTGTGACACGATATTTAGAACCCACTTGTCCTGGGTTATAATGTGCCAATTTTGACAAAAAGTGCTAATTTTCCCCCTAAGGGTGCTGCCAGGAAAGAAGTGCTTGGTGCAGGCAGGGGGAAGTCATTGGGACTGTTTCCTGTAAGGTTGTGATTTCTCTTCTCCACTTTTGGAGGTAGAAGCACCCCATTGCTTTGACCTGTATGAACTTGCGCCTGGGTCTGCCCCTTTCAGGTCTGTCTGACACAGGAAAGGACCAATTCTTTGTTGGCCAGTGTCTACTAAACCTAGGTGGCTGTACTTGTAAGAAATCTTTGACCGTTTGCATAGATTTAGCCTTGTCCTCCATTTTCTTTAACACCTCTTCTGCCTTAACACCAAACAAAGTATCATGCTGTAAAGGTGCATCTGATAATTTAACTTTAACATGATCAGGCAGATTTTGTTCCTTTAACCAAGCATGCCTTCTAATTACAGAACCTGTAACTGCGGCCCTGCAGGAGGCCTCTAAAGAATCAAAACCACATTGCAAAGTATGCTTTCCAACTTGTTCAGTTGCATGCAATATATCCTGCATTCCCTGTTTTTCTGCACATTCAGAGTAACATTTTTTGTTTAAGCAGTGCCATGACATGTTGCTGATATTTGAGCATACGAAACTGACAGTTTAAGGCCCTTATAGCCAAGGTAGCAGATGTGTAAACCTTTTTTTCCCATCTATCCAGTGCCCTAGAATCCATGTCAGAAGGGGTAGGGTTTTTTGCAGCAGAAGCCTTAACTCCCTTGGGACCCTGAGAAATAGATTCTGGGTCTGCAGCAGGGTTTTTAAAACGGAATTTATGTGAGTCAGGAACCCTGTAATATCTGTCAGGCTTAACACGAGCTGGAGGTAAGGAGTCAGGGGTAAGGCTAGATTCAGAAAACACATCATCTACAATGTCCAACACAGGAGGGATGGCTAGTGGCTTGTGCTGAGGTAGCAACAGGAAATCCCTGAGCCTCTTTTTAGATTCTGAAAAATCTTGTCTCCCTCATGGTATGTAAGGTTTCCCCAAAAGAATAGTCCTCAGGAGGAAAAGCTGAAGGAATGGATTCTTCAGCATCAGAATCCTCATAGGGAGGAAAAGTATATTCCTGATCAGAAGAGGAATCAGAAAAAAATGGAAACCTGATCTGAAGATTCATAGTCAGTCTCTTGCCTAGGCCTCTTATCAGGGGGGGGGATGGGAACCCCTGATCAAGGTAATCAAGTCTTTGGCCATTTTGAGCATCTGTTTTTTGGGCATGGAGGCCTGTCCACGTGGCTCTTGAGTTTGCTTCTTTTCCTTTGAAGGTGCTATAGTCTTTGCCTTTGAAGTCAGTTTAATGTATAGATGGTCGGGTCTGAATACACCCTCAGAAGCCGGTGCCTGCTCAGCGGCTCTGGACCCATCTGAAGGATTAGTGTCCGAAGCTCCAATACCTTGAGTTTCCAGTGGCATGGACAACTCCATGGAGTCGGTAGCGGCCTGCGACTCTAAAGTAACGGTCGTCAGGGGCTGCGAAAGCACCTCACTTAGAACCGGCAAACCGGCGACTGGCTTAGGAAAAGCTTTGTCGTCGGTTTTGGGCCTCGGCTGTTTTTCTTTTTCTTTGCATTTTTTTTGTCAACTCCGGTAGTCGGATGGCTTTCCAACGACATTTCTGGATAATTAAACCTGCGTCCAAAGTAGTTTAATGCAAAATCACACCAACACTTAATAGTGCGTTGGTTAAATCTAGCACAAAACCAACAACCCAGAAAGTTATGATCAGGGCCTAGGCAAGGAATACAGTAGGAATGTCCTTATGAGGTATTTGCTTCCCACAAGAAATACAATTATTAACTTATTCTGACATCGGTTCTGGAGCAAGAAAAAAGTTTAGCTTTATAGAAGACTTCAGATCTGAAATTCGAACTCGAAAATCTCAGGAGTCGGCCGACCAGCACTTGCGAACTGCTTCTGCTTCGAGCACCGTGCGGCAAGAAAGACTGAAGAAAATGGCGTCAGCTGCTTCTTTTATACCCCTGACGACCTGATGTCAGGGAAGGGGCGATGGCAGCCGATGCAAGACCCAAGACTTGGGAATTCAGGCCGACTGAGGGCAACCTGCCAGCAGGATTACCCAAATGTAATAACTGCAACAGTGAAACATGAAGAACATCTGCATACTGCTGTAGTGACAGAGTAGTTAGGTAGTAGTACTAACCCCAAACCTGTCAATTGTGTGAGTGTGTGTTTGTGTGTGGGTCTATCTGTCTGACTGTGTAGAGTGAAATACTTGTTAGGCTACTCACACTCCGTGCAATACGCAATACATATATTCAACTTTGCCAAGGCTGCTGATGTCACCCATCTAGAAGTACACCTCTGGGAATATGATAGCCCAGTAATCGCCGTGGCAAGTCCTGTAACTGTGTACTGCTGTAGTGTGATAAACTATTTAGGTAGGTGTTCGAACCAAAGCCCTGGCAATTGTGTGTGTTTGTGTGCAAGTCTGTGTGTGTGTGTGTCTGACTGGGTAGAGAGCAATGATTGTTAGGCTACTCACATTCCATACAATACAAATACTCTACTTTGCCAAGGCTGCTGATGTCACTCACCTAAATGTACACCTCTGGGAACGTGATAGCTTAGTAATCGCAGTAGAACGTTTTGTAACTGCTTACTGCTGTAGTGTGATTTAGAACGGTGGTAGTGTTCCTTCTCCATCCATGCCAGTTCCGGATGTGATGTGTGTGTCTCAGTGTCTGTGTATGGAGCAATGCATTATAGGCTACTCACTCTCAGTACATTACTGCGGTGGTGGTGCTGCGGTAGCGTTGTCGCCTCACAGTTAGACGTTGCCCATTCGATTCTCAGAGCGTCTTCTGTGTGGCGACATGCGTGAATGGGCGTTCCTTCATTGAAGGTTGTGCATTAGGCCCAGCAAGCCAGTACATAAAAAAATCTACTGCCAATCATTAGCGGACCAGAGTTCCGCTGTGGCGACCCCTAACCAGGAAAAGCCAAAAGACGCAAATAAACTCACAGTACATTACAAATGTCTTACTGTGGTAGTCCTGCTGATGTCATTAATTGTGAAATACATCTTTAGGGAAGATGTACTTCAGTAATGTCCATGGCGCGTGATATAACTGCTTAGTGCTGTAATGTAGTAAACTAGTTAGGTAGGGGTTCTACTCCCAGACATGACAGGTGTGGGTGTGTGTGTGTGTGTTTGTAACTCATATCCTGTGTAGAGGTGGTTGTGAGTCTGTGACACTGTGGGCAATGTGGAGGGGTTTTGCTAATTTCATTTATGGTGGCCCTACAATGCATCACAATGTCAACCATACAGGGATAACAGATGTAAATGGCAGAGAGGCTAGGGTGCAAAGCCATACCCATACATGTGACATGAAGGCCTGCCAATCACAGTTAGCAACCCCACTGTGCCTTCACATTTGACTCACAACAGACATACCATGCCTGACAACATGGCCTGTATGGACAAATGACACTAACATCAGGAAATGCTGTTAGCGTGCTATCAATGTAGGTGCAGGGTAAATCTGCTGACCAGTACCACTTCCTGCCATACGTGGGCAAGACTGGCACATCTTATGATAAGCTGTGTTCACAGCATGGGCCGGACACCCGAGGTACAGTTCCACATGTCACTGTACATGCATGTGGGAGGTGTGCACATCCTAGACACCATCCAAGTCATGGACTGGGGAACACAGACATGGCAAGTGATGCAAAGCATTGGCCACACACAATAGTCACCCAGGTGACTGGAAGACGGATGCAATACCCAACGGTGCGGGCAAATGCAGAAGCTACAGACCTGTGCCACAATGCAGACCATTGTCATGTGGGATGATGCCAAGGTATACTCATAGTCTACCCTTGTATAGCCTGCTGACACTGTTGGCCACCACACACCCACGCAGACATGCACCCATGCATGTCTGAACTGGACCCTGTGTGTTCGTGTGTGTGTGTTGTATGGTGCGTATGTCCACATCCACTACTTCCCCCAGGGCACAGTGAAGCATGCCACCTTATGTATGAAACCCCCTCATACTCACTGCCCATACAACCTCCATATCAACCGTGTGGTGCATGTGTTCCCTGCACACTGATGTGTTGTGGCAATCCCACTAGTGAAGGGTTGCACTCCTAGCCCTGCCAAGTGTGTTAATGTGTGTGTCCCTGTGTGAGTGTGCCTGTGCTGATGCTGGCATTTGTTCATGCAGACAGGCACGTGTACATCACCTACTGTATATCTACCGTATCCCTGTTGCAGATGTCACTCACCATCACATATATGTTCTGAGTGCTCCCCACCAGATAACCCATGTGGCGCATCCAATAACAGCATCAAACTGTGATATAGCACTACACAGCTGTCAGGTGTTTGATACCCTCTGCTGGTAGGTGTGTGACACAAACATGCGTAGGTTTTACCCTCCCACCCCTCCCTGACATGTATTCTCCTCTGTCTGCCTCCCCCACTCCATTTCTGGCGGATGTGGTGAGTCACACCTGCATTGCTTAGGCAGCAGCATGTGTATTTAATGTGATGCTCATGATCAGCTGATGGCCTCTGCACGAATTGCAGCCCTTCCCTAGCCGATTGCATGAGGAACAGGTGTGGAAACATTCCCATACCCAACTGCATGGAACTGACCTCCAATACCTGGTAACATCCTGGTGGTGTTCGCCCTTATCTGTCACTGTGAGCAAGAGCTAGAACTGTTGTTTGGCAAACAGCATTTCAGATGGGTTGGGGATTTACCTCTAACAACATACACTGTGGGAAGAGGGCAACAAACAGGAGGGGGACGTACCTGACCTGACTACGAATTTAAGTGCTGCTATACTGCATATGGAGTAATGTTGGATTAACAGTGTTTGTCTGGATATGTCTGATGTACATGTCGCAATACCTGCCATGTCAATTTCATGTATATCAGGAATCCCCATCTGCAGATTGGGCAGTGTTGTGCCTTTGGTGTCATGTGTAAACCACAATGCATCTATCCGTGGAATGCAGAAGGTAGTGTGAGGATTGCAGTCTGTTGATGGTGAAGGCCGTGGCAATTACTGACTACATATCCCAAATTGGACTTATGTTGCAACAAACCCCATTACAATGGCACATTAATGAGGGTATCATAGCAACATGTCTATACCGGCCCTGTGTATGTGCTGTCAGCCACACCTCTGTCAACCTTTGTAGATATGTCATGCATGAAGTGGTGCATATGTGTCATATACCGTAAATAGTGTCATCATATCTGATAACACGCCAGTGATATATCATGAGTGCTACACATGTCATGTACAGTAGGGGTTGCACTTAATGTCATACCCTGGAAATCCTGTGGATGTTTGTACAGTACTGAGGTCTGTGTAGTGATGGTGAATGTCGGCAGTGTGTGTATTTTTAGTATATACTATGGCCTGTGTACAGACTGTGGTAGATGTCATTGTTCTAGCTCCCCTTCTACCTGTTGTTACATGCTGCTCCACTGTATGGTACTGTTTTACCTTACATGTGTGTAGGCCCAGACACACACATGTCCCATACCACAGAAAGCCATCAGACCAGACTGTGTAGCAGCCCAGTATTTGTAGGGTCATTCTGCGAGTGGCAAATATGAGGATGGTGTAGGACAGATTGTCCATATACTGAACTATTATGCTAGTGTACCATATGTGGATGTGGCTGTGTGTTCACATTGGTTGTGGTTATGCACTGTCACACAAGTGTATCCGACCCTGTGCTGTGACATGGCTGTCAAGCCTGCCATATCCGCAGGTACTATACCATGATAACCTTAGGATGTCTATCAGTAGCCAATGGCACACATGTTATGAGCAGATGTCACCTTTCTCACACACCGTGTCTGTGACAACAATCCCAATGACAGTAGCAAATGTCTATTAATATACCAGCTATACATACCAGACATCCCCTTGCACTACTACATTGGATCTACAAGGGCTGGGGTAGGGCTACACTCCATGGTCAGGACATAAGGTGGGACGATATGGACATGTACTTATCCAGATAGCCATATATAAATATCTGAGTACACATGTGTAGTACTTCCATTTACCACTGTCATGGTAACCACCCACTATGAATCCCTACATAATAATCTGGGCGTATTCCCTGTACATTCCCTGTGTGATGGACATCCTGTGTGTGGGCATCAATGTTACAGATGGCAGGTAGCAGTACCTCTTACAGGAGCACCTGCACACTCAGGACAGCCATATATATGTAGGAGGATAGGAGGATCGGGACATACAGACAGACTGCGAGTAGAGTGATGTAATGTTTTGCATAGTACTGCTGTTACAGGGTTTGTGTGTGTGTGTGTGTGTGTGTGTATATATATATATATATATATATATATATATATATATATTTATTTATATATATATATATATATATATATATATATATATATACTAGTTTACCTTAGACTGAAATCTGTCTGCATAGCTCACTACTGTGGGCCTATCCTCTAGCTGGACAGAGGTGTGCCTATCATGTGTTGTCTGTCCACCACACAGGTCCTGTGTCAGATATTACACTGGCAATGTGTGTGTTGCATGCTAGCAGTACATGGCTATATCCATTTGTGTACCGGATGTCATATTCCTGCATAAGGGTATGTTGCAACACATCCTGTAATACCAGCTTGTTCCAGGGTGTGTAACTGCAATATTGTGGGTATGGCCCAGCATTCCTGCCTTTGTCCTCCACATATATGGCAGCCTTTGTCCTGCTGTGATACGGGTAGGGGCTATTAGTTAATGGCCTATCATTAAGTACTGCTAGGCATTCCTACTATCATCCCAGTCATAGCGTGGACACCCACAACATTTGTTGGCCAGGAACCATACATGGGACAGATACATTGACAAGTAATGAATGTCCCCCTAGGGCTTGACTACAGGGTGTAACTGGAGGCCGCTGAACTACGTCTGATATTGCTGACTGTTACGTATTTGTGCAGGCAAATCCGTTGTCAACTGTTGTACGAATTGAAGGGCTTAGCCTGGTCACCATAATATGTTATATATCCGCACACTCTCCATCTACTGTTTTGTGTGGGCCTTGCATCCATCACTGGTTATATACACCAGCGTCCATGTTCTGTCAGTAATGGCATACATTATTGTATGGTACACAAATAAAGGTGGTCTGTGTATACATACCTGTGTGTCGTGTCATGTCCTTTGAACTGTGAGTGGGTATATGTGCAATGTAAGTATCCCCTTTGTGGGGCTGGTTGCCACACCATGCTTGTCACAGGTACCGGTTACAGAGCTTGTGGCTGGGGATATACATTGCACCCAGTACGTCCACACTACTGCTACACATGTATGGCTACTAATACCCTTTATCTGTGTATATGTATATGTACCCATATATCTTATATATATATATATATATATATATATATATATTTATACATATACACACACACACACACACACACACACACACACACACCCACACACATGATTGTCAGTGTATGGATGTGTGCGCATATCTGTACCCCTGTAATGTTTATCCCTTCAACATAGTACATTCACTGTGGTACAATGGCGCATCTGCATGATATGTTACAGATACTGGCCTGACATGTACAGGTGACATGGATAACTGTTGGAGCATTGTAGCTGGGTTGTGGTGGGACCTGCTGTCAAGTACTGCATGTGCTGGATATTGGATTGCACAGCATATCTGTTAGGGCTGGGGGTGGGGTTACATAGCAGTAATTACCAGGTGCCCCTCATTTGTGCCCCCACCCCCATTAACTGTGCTCATGGTCTGATGTAGTACGGAGTGGGCCAGGAGTCCATTCCCATGTGGAAATTATAAACAAATGTCTATCTGTATATATATATATATATATATATATATATATATATATACACATACACACACACACACACACACATATATATATATAATTTTTTTATTTATGTATATCTGCATAAGTATATATGTTACACCCCCGTATATAGGGGGATAGAACTGGACATTGATATAGCTATAGCTATGTATATGTATCCATATATATATGTGTGTATATATATATATATATATATATATATATATATATATATATATATATATATATATATACACTGAACATATTAATCTATGTACGATTGCTGTTATATGGTTATTTGTGAGTCATACATACACATATATACCTATAGTTGTCTATCTCTCTACATTTACAGATGTATAGCTGTCCATGCATGTTCGGCCTATATGTGTAGCCTGTACCTCATTCCCTTGGCAAGTGACATGGATGACCTTAAGTCTGAGGTCAGTCATTCGTGCCGACATGTACGCGTTTCAGACGTATCATCTCCAGCAATATATGTGTTCTACCACATATAACTGTGTAACTTGCAATGTTTGAAGTGTATTAGAGCAGCATATAACAGATACTCCTATATGTACCCCCATTATGGCGCACTACGTCCAGGATTCATGCATTAAGAGGTTGTGTGGTGTGTTATTACTACATTCCTGTGCTGCTGACTGATTGTGCTGGAGGATATGTATGTGGAATGAGTGGTTATGTACATCTGTCATGGTTTAATGGTAAATCACATAGTGTATGATGTGCAGCATCCCGGGTGTGGCCCTTCCACAGGCTGTATATTGTGTTTCAGGGCAGAACACCGGCTGTCGGATACACAGTGGGTTAGGGACATTTGAGCAGTCATACGCAGGTGTGCACAGGTTTGCGCTCAGTTTGTGTTTCCTTACACTCAGCTAGCATCTACTTAGCTCAATCTATGTAAACAATAATTACTCCCAGCGCGAATACAAGTGCACACACTTACAACTGCTTATCCATGCGTACTACTACTGTTATGAGCTTACACATGTTTACTAGTACCTTAGTCGTTATGACACTTCATGTGCATTTAAGTGCAAATAGGTTACTTAGTAGGTTATACAGCACAATGGAGTTAACATACGGGTATCACATGGAAAATAGGATGTGATGCAGTGGGACTCGACCAGGGAATGTGTGCACGTTAGGCGGATGCTCTGGCCACTACACTATTGCTGTTTAGCTTCGTTTGCATATGTCTACCATAATGACATATCGATTTTCCCTTCCCCCGGCCCCCAAGCTCCATGTACACAGCATCCATCCATTCCCTGGTTGCTAGCCCTGCCATACCACACGCCCACACATTTCCCTCTCTGCAAGTCTCGGTACACCTCCAGTATACTGTCCCCACCCAAGCATCTGCAGTCCCTTCATCAGTTTAGTCCACGTATGTACCAGCCTTCCCTTGATCCTCCTCCGATACTGGTGGTGACATCGATGTGACCCACAACTGTTGGTTCATCCAGCCAGGGACGGACCTGTTGTTGTGTCAAGAGTAGACCTAGCTGGTCTACAGTGTTTCTCCCACTGGTAGCATCCTGCCATGGTATTGTGTAGCAGCAGTATGCTCACACACCTGGCCAGCCTCATCTCCCAGTTCCACTGAACCAATGCCCCAGGTGTGACATACTGTGCATGCAGCATGCTCACATGCCCCCACGGTGTGCACCGTATATAATTATTTCTTTCGGTATTATGGAGGTCTACTGTTCTCACAGTATGATTGGACAGGCACTGTTCTGTGCTGCAGATAGACTGCTCATAATACTGTGGCTGAGCAATGGACAGGTGTTCTGGTATTAATCTAGACACTTATATACATTTCCTATACTGTTGGATGCCTATGCTGGATGATGTGTTTGTGATCACAGCAGCTGAATGTGTATCCACCATGGCTTAGTGGAACTCGCATCTACTATAGTGTGCAGTGTCTGGGGTTTGCAACCTGGCACTGCAGATTATTTTGTTAATGGCCACAACAGCAGCTGTTGGCTACAGAGTGACTAAGGCACTGTCGAACATTTGTAGGTGGGTATGCGCTTGTTTGTACGAAGCACAGCATTACTGACCTCTGGTTGCGGCGTCTTGCACTCAATTAGCCCCTACATTGCTTCACCAGTGTGGTACTCGCATACCAGTGATCAAACAGGCTTACACCCGCTTGCTCCTGCATACACATGCGCAACGTTGTGCATTTTGTTCACATCTGTCAACCGGGACACACGGACTGTATGCTTGTCCATTGTCAGAGGTGGCCCAGGGTGTAGACCTCCACACTGACCCCAGCTACATATCCCAATTAATACTGGGATGTTCACAATCATAGAGGGTAATAGACATAACATAGCTACATCCCCCATTAATCATGCTTAGTTTACATTAAACTGTAGGTATTATCCATGCTTAGGTCAGGTTTATGTCAGTTATGACTGTTGACAAAGGTCAGTTTAAGGTGAAGCAGGATTCCTGTTTCATAGGTCTAGATAGGTTACAGGTATTCGGGACAGGTGTAGTAATTCTATACCTGTGTTGTACAGTAGAGGCGAATAGCTAAGGAGTAGGCAGGTAGGTAGTGGGGGTCACTTTGTAACTGTATAGTAGCAGGTACGTATAATTGGATGGGGAGCAACAGGGAAGGTATGTTGGATGCTGGGATCTGTACGCAAGGCAGGACAAGAGGTGTCGGTATCACTAGTTGATATAGTGGTATAGAGTGTGAGGTGGGGTGGAGGGTTTTGCAAGGTGGTGAGCCTGTGCTGCTAAAGGTGTGCTTGTGGTTTTCCTTCATGTGTTAGTTACATGTGTCCTGTGGGACAGCTGTGATACTACATGTGAGTTGTTGGGGTTTCAGATACTGGCAATATAGTGGGGGAAGAGGGTGTCACCTACGTGTACCTGTAGACATTAATAGAAATGGAACAGGGGCTGATAGGTACTTGGTGTGCATGGGGCACAAAGGGGGGTGTTAATAGGGGGATTATCCAGGGATGTGCAGGATAGTTGCAGGGAAGGTCCACAGCTGGCCATGTTGTCTACGACAACAGCTGTGCATATGCACTGCATTTGGTGTTTGCATTGGACACTCACACCCCTGGGTGGGGGTGAGGACTACAATAATACCTTGAAATGCCTATTACATCGGCTTACATGCCTACAGTGGGGTGTTGCGACCATGTGTTTGTAGGTGCTGTGTAGTGGGTTATGCAACAAATATGGTTATACCGTACTTAGCCATGTAAACTTGACTGTGCTGCGGTAGGACCCATATCAGGAATGGCTGCCCGTTAGGCATAAGCATGCCTGTCGACTGTACAGAATCGGCGGCCTGTTCAGAGTTTGCTTCATAATGTTGGTGTGTTCCTCTTACAATCTGCACCTGTCTGGCAAATACCTAGGAACTGACACCATTGAGTTTAAGACCCCACATCCTTCAGATGAGTCATGCTAATGCATAACCTATTATTCTATCAGCTTTCTAAGGTTGTAAGTGGAATATGTGCTTTCTGTCCCTATTTGTCTCCCCAACGATTTAGGTTCTGTCCAGTGGTTTTGCTCTTAGAGGTTGAGAGGTAAGGGCGTAAGCTCTGCCCAATTTGCAGTATTACTTACATCCCCGGGGCGGTCCGAATACAACTGCGCCAGCC
>NC_056734.1:473639237-473683623 GCF_019279795.1 Protopterus annectens
GCTGTCCGTATAGACTCACTTCAGCCAACACCTGCACACCTCAACCCATAACTAGCTATCCATAGTTCCCCCACCCCCACCTCCTCTACAGTACTCATCCTTACTCTGGGTGCAGGTTGGGTCTGACCACACCACCACACGCTGCCCACTCTCCACTTCACTGGACCCATCTCATACACTGTCTCGACCCATGGGTCATCAGGCTTTCCCACCCTTGTATTCCGTGTATGTACACACCCTGCCCAGAAAGGACGTTGCACTGGCTTCCTCCCATATGTCAATTTTTGGGGTGTCCCACAAGGGAAGCTCCTGTCTGTGCTCCAAGATTAGATTTCACGGGTCAACTGTGTACCCCCCCAGATGTATCCTGCTTGTGGTCTGGAAAGCAGTGGACTATTTACATTGTTTGTGGGTTTGTGTGTATGTTTCCTCTGTCCGGCTGTGGGGGGGGGGGGTCATGCTACATGTTACATGATTCTTGCTTGGGCCCCTCACTTCTATTGGCATAGCCTGTGAACATATGTCATTCCTGTGTGCTGTTTCCTATCACAGCTATATAACGGTGTACATCTACGCATACACACAGACACACACACACACACACACACACACATATATATATATATATATATATATATATATATACATATACACTTTGTGTGTGTGTGTGTGTGTGTGTGTATATATATATATATATATATATATATGTCTGCATATATATATATATATATATATATATATATATATATATATATATATATATATATATATATATATATATACACATACACACACACACACATTACTCTCTATACATATATATATATATATATATATATATATATATATATATATATATATATATATATATAAAACCATGTGGATGTATGGCCTTAATCTCACTTATGTATTGCTATGATGGCTTAGTGATTAACTACTGTGACTATAGTGTACGGGGCCCTGGGTTTGAGCCTTGCAGAGTTTGTTGCTGGGCAGAACATGGGCTACTGGATCCTGAGTGATTAAGTCACTTTAAAGTGGTTGTAAGCCGGTTTGCACGACGGTAAGCACTGCTAACCTCCGGTTAGAGTTTCTCACACTCAGCGTCTTCTTTGCTTAATCTGTGTGGGCAATGCTTACCCCCATGCAAACGTACTTGGACACGCTTACTGCTGCTTATTTGTGCTTAGACCTGCTTAGTTGTGCTTTATTCATTATGACATTAACACTTCACATGTGCATTTCATGCAGTACTCCAGTTCACATTTAAATGTTATTATGTAGGTTATACGGCAAAACAATGTAAAATTATGTTCATATACAGATTTCCCATGGATAATGATTTGTGCTGCAGTGGGACTCGAACCGGGAATGCCTGTTCGTTAGGCGGATGCTCTAACCACTCCACTATTGCTGTGTTGCTTCATTTGCATATATATTCCTTGTTATCCTCTTCAGCTGCTTTAACCGTAGCTAGGCGATGGGCAAACCCGCGCACCTACGTTTAACTGTACACGTGGTTTTAAATAAATGAATACAAGGGTTTCTTTGTTTTATTTCAATGTACTGTTGCTGTTTAACACATGGGGACTGTTGGTGGAGATATGCGGACACCTTTGAGCGGTTTTGCTCATTTATTTACACTTTCCTCTGTTCTACTTTGCAGAGGCGTGTTTATTCTGAGAGCTCTGCTTTCTGACACGCCCCCTGCACTCGTCCACGCTCAGTGTAGGATTTGGAGCTCCGGCGGTACGCCTTCATTATTATGCATGGCGCACTGCCGTCCTCCTCTTAAACTGCCGCTTACGTGCAGGACTAGTTTAGTCCTGCACAGCAGATTAGTGAATCCAGAGGATAGACTAGGTTACATTTATATATTTGAAAATAAACTATAGCTACCCAATCTCAGTTGCGAACATTATACATCCCAAACTGTCCAGACACAACTTCAGCTGCAAGCATTATATATTACTTTTAACATATCCAGTTCATTGTTAGCCAACCATTACATAGATCATTCAAATCCTGCCTTCTTTTAAACCTTGTTCCTCCTCTGAATGTATTGATCTCACACTTCCCATTTTTCCTATGTAATTTGCTCCCACCCTTTTATAAAGATCCCAGTTCCAGTTGTTTTACCTCTGTTACAATCTTCGCTACTTCTGGTAGAGCTGGTTTAGACTTTGATTTCCATTTTCTAGTAATCACTTTTTTTGCAGCCATCATAATTACACTCAGCAAGGCCTTACTATGTCTAGGCAAGTCTGATTCTGTATCCTAGCTCAAAAAATATTTCCCTAGTTACTCCAATTTGCTCACCCAGCATCTCTGACTGAGCAGTCTGAAGTCTGCCAATTCATTACATTCCCACAAAATATATTCCCAGTTACTTCTTTCTTCCCTATCACACCTGCAACATTTGTTATCTAACCGAGGGAAAATTCTCTGCAGTCTGCTTGGGGAATAAAATAACTTATGTAAACACTTCCAGGTAAAGATCCTAAATCTTCTAGATTTTACTGCATATTTGAGAGATATGCATATATCTCCTCATTATTTCTTTGTGAATTGCTTATCTAATCTCTCTTCCCAATCTTTCCTAACTTCCCCTGACTGCTTCTTACAGTTATCATGCAATATTTTACATCCTCTATTAATTATTCCTTTATTAACGGCAACTTCTCTTCTAGATTGTACTAAAAACACTACCAGTGTTGGTCTTTCATTTAGGAGCTCCCCATTTCTTTCTCTCTGCCTATAGTATGATATAAATCCTTGATACGGAAGGCAATCTGTAGCCTGCAGTCCAAATAAGTTCTTGGCATCTTCCCATTCTACTATCTTTCCCTCTGTAGTTATTTGCTCCCAATACCTTGATTCCTTTGCCAGTTTTCTCCAATATATTCCAACACCTTTATTGTCTTTACCCCTAATTGTAGTCACTCCTATCGGAAGAATCTCCATTCTCCATTCCCATGTTGTATTAATTCTTAGGTTGTTAGAAGACCTTCTGCTACTTCATGAACATACTATTCTGTATGACTATCGTTGTTCTCATTAATGGTCTGCATCCAAAATCACATGCTCTCCCTGTTACTTGGCTTCCCCCATTTCATCACCAGCTTGCTCAGTCTTAGCATATATACACACATGCCCACGCACACACACACACACACAAATATATATATATACATATATATATATATATATATATATATATATATATATATATACACATAGGGAATGTGGCCCAATTCCATAAATCAAGGTTGAGATGATGCTTAATAAAGGTAGGCACCAATAACTACACAGCTATGACACAAATATCTGCATGTAAGGCATTCTAGACTGCATTGAACTGTTCTGAAACAGTGGGCTTTACCTACACAGCATGTGCTAATGGGCAGTTAGCAGTTTTATCTCAAACATTAATGCCTTGTCAATCCACCTGGTTCTTCTCTCCACCTGAGTAAAAGAGACAAACTATTACAGCTTCCTAAACTTTTATATCTTACTCAGGTAGTTATTTTGTTTTAAAACAAATAAAGGACAAATAAAGATATGCTGATATTAAGAATATTTTGTTATACAAAGGAGGCATTTATATTTTTCATTTTGATAACTGACAGTCCCACAGTTTGAACTGTAATCTTAAATGGAATATTTTTTGCATGAAAAATTAATTGTGCTGTAACCTTAACAACATTTTGGCGCAACTAAGCTATGTCATGTGATTACTCTTTCATAATATAAGAGGTGCATTGAAGTCAGTAGAGTTTTATCCCCTTAGAAGGCAGACATACACTCATGCACCAAGGTATTATTTTTTCAATGTTTTAATAAAAGTCAAGTTTTAACTATATCAGCTGTGGATACACTGCATTGTATTTTGCTGCTTCAGCAGAGATGTGCTCTCTCTCTCTCTCTCTCTCTCTCTCTATATATATATATATATATATATATATATATATATATATATATATAGCATTTAGACTATTTTACAGTTATTTAATTTATTAAAATGTCCACGGATTGTTCATATTCAAACAAGGATCATTATGAATTAAGAGCATGTCCGGCAGTGCAAAAGACTGAGGCTCCAAACTATTAATGAGCTGTTTGCTGTAACCAAAGTCACTTAAGACAATATTCACTGGTCACCCCTGAAAAAGGACTCACTGACTTTAATTTGGAGACTAACAATATTAATGAAGAAACTGAGTAAGATACAAGTGTGTGGATAAAAGATTTTAGGAGAGGCAAAAAAAGAATCTGCATTTACCTGATACTTTGCAGTACAAAAATGTGAGTTTTTCTTCAAAAACTAGGACTAAAACTAAGGAGTATCCAAAGGGTTTACTTAAAGAGGTGGCTCTACACTACAATATAATCACCCCCAAAAAATACACATTAAAATGGCATTTTTCTAAAAAGGACTTAGAATAGGTAAGCTACTTTCTCAAACATTCTCATCACATGAAACAAAAATAAGAACAATGAAGCACAGCTACTAATTTATGTATAACAACTTGGTTACAAACATCAATTATGATGTTGGCAGAAAAAAGTATGCAAGACAATAAAAAATGTACAACAAACTGAACATTTTATTCAGCTATTGAGGGGTTAACTTACCAATGATTGTGAAAATAAAACAGGTCAAAATCAAGATCCTAGACCACCTTAATTACAGATAAGTATTACAATGATTTAAATAATCATATTTTGAGTCATGACTATACAATAGACTGAAAGAGATTTTCATAGTTTTGTTTTAGAACAATTAAGAGCCAAACAAATACATGTTAAAAATAAGAGTCATTTAGCTGCAGAAAGAAACCATTTATATTTTAAAATTGTATACTTCTGAATAATTTGAAATTGTGAAAAATTTACTACAAAATCAAACCATAAATACTAACTGGTATAAACATGCTTTATTATTTAAAACATAAAATGTGTTGCAAATATTATTAAATATTTAAGTGATGTGATAAATACTTCTTTATATAAGAAATAAAATGAAGTCATTCTAGTTCTTTGTCCCCATAGAAAACAGAAGTGAACTAAGGTGCCAGGAGGTTTTCATTTTTTTTAATAAAAGTTAAGTTTTAACTGTAGTAACCATCCTATAGGATATGCAATTCATGTGAATGACAACACTTGCTTCCCTGTATCTGAGGGACTGAAATACTGAGATGTGCAGTGCAGAGATGCCGATCAAAAGGAAGAGAATAAAGAAATTAACTTCAACATCAAAAAGCCAGCAGTCTGAACTAGTGGAGTAGCATTGCCTGACTATGTTGAAGTTCAAACCCCACACAAGATGGATTCCTCGGCTAATAACAGAGACAAAGAGCTCATTTAAGGAAATGTTTGATTAGCCAGTGCTCAGACACAATTCTACCTTTCTCAAGATCCTGGAGCACAGAAATAGCTGACATATGCACTTGGACCATGGAATAATGAAGGTCCAAGCTGTGTAGATATCTGACAGAATCTGCACACTAACTTCTCAAATTACGAACTATTTCCACTTGGAGGCATAAGCCTGCAATGCAGAAGGCTTCTTGGTAGCTTAAATAACCTATGACATCTTTGTAGACGAATCTGGTTGAATAACTGGATGCACGTAAGCCAGTCCCTCAGATGTTGCCAGCTTGTCTCTGCACCTATGGGACAAAGAAAGTTTTCAATCACTCAGCACTTCTGAGATTGAAACTATTCCCTTCATGGCCACTATGGCAGGAAAAAATGAGTCTTGGGATAATCAGTTTAAATCCGAGACTTGTAAAATGCAGACTTACATATACTAAGTCCAACGACTGACATTTCTTGAAATATTCTCTTCTCCCCAAGGTATGCTGGTCTCGGAGTTGGTATATATAAGTTCAGTGAGAGGGAGTCCACCACATTGTGGTGCTACAACTTTAAGGGGAAACAATGTTCTCCTTTCACTATTCTCCAGTACTTTCAGACTTTTTGTTTTAATTCCAGAGCTCACACTTGAGTTTCTGAATTATGAGAGGGAGCAGAATGTTGGTCTTTCTTCCCTGATCTTTTCAATCAGATGTAGAATCAGTGGGAATTGGGGAAACAAGAGTAAAGGAACATTATTTACCATGGGAGAAACAAAACATGTCCATCATTACTTCTTCCGCCTTTATTCTGCTGCACTGAGCAGAAAAGAGACAGAACCACACTTTCCTAAGTAATAAAGAAGTGCATCTCGGAAATATCCTACTTGAGGAATACATTACCAGGCAAAGCCTCTAAATACAAACTGCAGGAAAGGCCTGAAAACCCAACCCTGAGTATCTGACAGTTCTTTCAACTCCATGGGAGGATGAACCTTTACAAAAAGGGTGCCCAGTCAACAGCCCAATACTAGATGGACATCACTTCTTAGCAAAGAAGGTACGACCTTGTGCTCCTTGCTAGTTTAAATACTATATGACAACTTGACCATTTGACAAAATGAAGACAGAACTTTCAAGGTCAGGAATATGTTTGGAGCTCCATTCTGCTGATGGAAAGTCGTTATCCATTTGGTAACACAGACCAGCTTTGTATCCAGTAACAAAACTTTCACTGTCAGGATCTGCACAGGTTACAGTTGCAAAAAAGATTTCTATTAATTTATTGCAATACCCTTATCAGGCATGTAAACAGCATCTTGAAGAACATAGTTGCCATTAACTGCATGAAACATGCCGTGAAGCATATGAGCCTAGATTCTGCACAGTGCCCTCACCAAAACTGTTAACATAATGATATCAGTTGCCCCTGCCAAGGTCAGGAATTAGTGGCATTGAAGTATGCCCAATTTCACCCCTACAGAGGATCATCTCCTCTAAGCTAGGATCACAGAGGAAGGCTTCCTGCAGGTAGTGTCTGGGCTGGGCAAACAGGACCCAATTTCCTGGCAGGGGAAAGTACAGTTTTGTACACTTGCCATAAATTTAGATGTTCAAATGTACTCACTGTTGCAGTCCTGACTGTTGGATATTTCCTGCCGTGGAAGCCCTTGGCCGGCCCAACTACCAGAGAAAACTGTTTTCGTCTCCCAGGCTGGCGGATGACCTTACCAATGTCAGTACGCTTAGGTATAGAGGGAGCCAACCTGCGTCATCACTTTAGTATTTTCTAGACCTGCTTAGAAGACCCCCCCAAATGTACACTAGTTGGCCCAAGGTAGTGTGGATGAAAGGAGGTGCCAAGTGTACCTACGGTGGTCCAAAGCAGAGTGGACCTAAACCAGGGTTGGGATGTATAGGGTCCTTTGTTGATTCTAATAGCCTACCAGGTAGACTGAGGGACTAGGAGGGAGGGGAAAGAAGACTGCAACAGTGAACACACTTGAACATCTACATTTCTGGTAAATGTACACAACTGTACTATGTTCTTCGTGTTTCAGTGTTGCAGTCCTGACCATTGGGAAGATTCCCAAAACTTAAGAGTGAGTGGAAGGAGATTAAGGAGAGGATAAGAGAGGACTCCCTGCAGGACTGAGGATGTGAAACCTGCTCTAGACTTGGAAAAGGTTGCCAGATGGTAGTGTCTAGTGAAGGTATGCACAGAAGACCAAGTGGCTGCCTCCAAGTTGTCTCTAGTGGGACCCCCCTTTGAAGAACGCTGCAGAAGTAGCCGTGGCCCTAGTGAACAGTGACCTAATCAAATCAGGGGTGCTTTTTGCCATGACGGCTGTAATAGAAAGAGATGCAGTGGGAAATCCACTTGGAGCTAGTCTGTTTAGAAGCTGATTTCGCTTCCAAGCCTGGGGAAAAAGTAATGAACAGCTGGTGTTTTCTTCAACGATTTAGTGCTAACCGAAATGATAGCCAATAGTTAGTTTCTTACCTGGAAAATAGCACCAACGTTGTAGAGGCTGCAGGCTCGACAGGAGTTACAGCCAACTTTTCTAGGACAAAGTTGAGGTCTCAGAGAGGGCTGGGTTTCCTCCTGGGGCCCTAATGTGAATAACCCCCTTAGAAATTGTTTCAGCAAAGGCTGAGAATAAATTGCAGGGTGACTAGGGATATGGGCAGAGATGGCTGAGGCATGTGTCTTGATGGAGGAGTATGAGAGGCCTTTCTCCACTAGGTTTGGCCAGGTACTCCAGAATGTTAGGAATGTTAACAGAATTTGGTTGAAGCCGGTGCTTCTGACACCAAACTGAGAAACGTTTCCATTTGGCCGAGTAAGATTTTCTGGTGCTAGGCCTTCTAGACTCTTTTAAAATGGTTTGTACTTGCTGACTTAGGTTGGAGGTGCAGTAGGGCACTGTGGAATAAACCAGGCTGAGAGTCTGAAGGTTGGGGTGCACAATCTTCCCCTTGTTCTGGGTTAGGAGATCCACCCTCTGTGGTAACATCAAAGGCTTTTGACTGGTGAGCTCAAGGAGGAGAGGGAACCAGTGGTGCTTAGCCCAGTCTGGTGCTATCAGGATGGCCTTTGGGCCCTCTTCCCTGATCTTCAGAAGCACTAGAGGCAACAGGGGTAATGGTGGGAAGGCATAAATGAAGATGTGTGTCCAAGGGAAGGAGAAGGCAACTGTTCTCCATGGAGATGTTTACTTTGTCTTGGTGCAGAACTTCTTCAGGTCAGCGTTGTTCTTGCTGGCAAATATGTCCACCTGGGGACCTCCCACTGATGTGTTATTGTGTGGAACTTCCCGTTTTAGATGCCATTTGTTGAGGTCTGTCAGATTTCTGCTGAGGTGGTCTGTCAAGATATTCTTTTCACCTGGCAGGTATTGTGCTATGAGGTGCAGGCCTAGGGATTCTGCTGTCTCCCATATTTGCATGGCTAGATGGCCTGCATGCCTCCCTGCCTGTTTATGCACCACAAGACTGTGGCATTCTATGTTTGTACTACTAGGAACCTTAGATCCTATTTGTCTTTGAAAACCAGTAGACCTTTTTGTACTGCCATGAGTTCTTTTCAATTTATGTGCCTCCTTCTGTGTTGAGGGGGCCATAATCCTTGAGTTTTGAGATACTGGGAATGGGCCCCCCCATGCTGTCGCCAAGGCTTCTGTGGTGAGGATTTGGCCCTGGGGCAAGAATCCGAAAGGTAGGCCCTGATTTTGGGTACAAATTTGTGCCCACTATGCAAACTTCTGCTTGAGGCAAGATATCAAAGGTATTTGGGTGTCCAGTGACTGAGAGCTCTAGCACCACATGCTCTAAGTACTAATGCAGCTTCCTCATGTGCAACCTGGCTAGGGGTACCATGACAATACAGGATGCCATGCAGCCTAGTGCTCTGAGGAATTCCCTACCTGTGATGCTTTGATTTTCCTGTATCTGTAAGAAGTAACTGGTAAAATAGGTGACCTTGTCTGGGGGGGGGGGGGGGGAGGCCCTCTGGATGGAGGAGTCCAGGAGAGCTCCCAGGAAGACTACCAGTTTGGATGGAACCAGGCTGGATTTCTTGAGGTTTAGAGTGAACCCCAGAGAAGTCAGGAGGGGGTGTGTGAATTTCAGATCTTTGTTGATCTTTGGGATCTCTGCATCTTGTATCAGACAATCGTCCAGGTAAGGGTGAATATGGACCCCTTTGGTTCTGCAGTAAGCAATGACTGATGCCAACCACTTTGTGAAAAAAACGTGTAGTAGAAGACAATCCAAAGGGCAGAGCTGATATTGATATGAGCTTGCTCTAAAGCATAGAAAGTTTCTGTGACTTTTTAATAGGAATATATAAGTAGATGTCCTTAAATTTATTGAGACCACGAAGGCCTGAGGAGTACTCATGGGCAGTAATTTTTGATGTGTCAGCATTCTGAACTTTGGTATCCTGAGGAATTGGATTAAGCTGGACTGGTCCAGAACAGGGCAACAAGATTCTTCTTTTCTTGAGATTAGGGATAACCTTGAGTAAAAGCCTTTCCCTTTTTGTTCCTCTGGAACTCGCTCCACCACTCCCCGAGAACACAATCTGTATCTGTTCGAGAGCCTGAGTTTTTTAATTTGTGGGTACATCCAGGAAAACCTGAGTATACTAAAGGCTCTTTGAAAGTGAGTCTGTAACCATTTGCAATAAAGTTTAGCACCCATTGATCTGAAGTAATGTGGGGCGAGTTTTGAAGGAAGAGAGAGTGTCTCCTAGTTTTGGGGTGGTGGTGGGAGGGTGTAGCGGAGGAAAAATGTCATAATTGCACTCTGGCTGGGGGCTGTGACTTAGAACTCCCTTGCCTGGGTTTTTCAGATGCCCATTGCCTTGATCTCTGGCGTTGATGCCTTTGCCTGGAAGCTCTGTCCTTTTGAGGTCTTTTCTTTTTACTCCTAGGCTGGGTAGGAAAGGACCAATGCTTTGCTGGAAAGTTCTTGCTGAACCTAGGTGGTTGTACTTACAGGAAGTCGTTAACTGTTTGCATTGACTTTGCCTCGTCTTCCATCTTTTTGAGTACTGTTTCAGCTGTTGGTCCAAAACGTCAGTCTTTGACAAGGGGAGCGTCCACAAGGTTAGCCTTTACATAATCAGGAATAGTTTGATCCCTAAGCCATGCATGTCTCCTAATTACTGAACCAGTGACAGCTACCCTACAGGATGCCTCCATGGCATCAGAGCCACAAAGCAAAGAGTGTTTAGCCACCTGTTAAGTGGAGTGACACGAGTCCAAAAGTTCCTTGGAAAGATTTTTATTGCTTATGGTTGACATTTTTTTCTTGAATTGATCCAGAATGGTTTGCTGACATTTGATCATATGAAATTGACAGTTGAGGGGCCTCATAGACCGAGTAGCAGAGTGCATACTTTTTTCTGAATTTGTCTAGGGCCCTAATCTCCATGTACATGGACAGGGGATTCTTGGAGGCACTGGCCCTAGACCCTTTAAGCCCTGGAGTAACAACCTATGGATTAGCAGAAGGATTCTTAAACAGATATTTACGGTTGTCTTGCATCCTATAAAATCAGTCTGATTTCCTAGCAGCAGGGGGAAGTGAGTCAGGGTTCATGCAGACATCCTGGAAAACATCCTCTATGATTTCCAAAATTGGAGGGATAGCTAAAGGTTTGTGCTCAGGGAGGTCCAAGAACTCCCTAACTCTCTTCTTGGCCTGGGGTAATCTTATGCTTCCCACTGAAAATGCTGTTTTATAGTGTGAAGAGTCTCCCCAAAAGTTTGATCCTCTGCAGGTGAAGCTAAGTGAAGGTTCTCCTCAGAATATGATTCCTCAAAGGATATGTAAGAGGATCCTTCCTCTGAGCCAAGTCCTCCAAGTCTGAATCCTCCTCAGATAGGAAGGGATCTGGGTCAAGATCAGCATGGGCTTTCCTTTTCCTTGGGATGGCTTCACCTGTGGTCTGTCTGGCCCTTGCAATGTTAATTAAGTCCTCAGCCAGCTTAGTCAAATCCTGCTGGGATCCCAAAAAGTGGGAGCCTGTAAGACTAGGCAGAGGCCCTGCCACACTGCCTTTCTTTGGGGTGGGTTTAGCTTTAGGCCTAGATGCGTCTGACGTCCTAGCACCAGACTCTCTGTAAAAATGTGCCAGCCTAGGCCTCATTGTGTCACCAGTTAATAAGCACTCATTAGAAGCCATGACCTGCTGAGCGACCTCGAACCCAACCGATGAGCTGAAAATGTGAGTAGTGGAAGCTGAAGAAACTGAAAGCATGGACTCCAAACAGGTCTCGACAGAGGCCTGGGTCGCTATTTTCAAAATCAAAAGGGGCTGCAAAGGCACCTCACTTCTTTAAAAATTATCAGTCTAGCAGGAGAGTGACTGTCGTCTGATGACTTTGGCTTAAATTTCTTCTCGTTTTTGCGCTTATGCAGCTCAAGATTGGGACGACCAGTGGATGCCATCAGATGCAATTCATCTGATTCTTGTCTTAGAAAATGAGCTACGAATTCAGCCCTACACCTAATCATTCTAGGGTTAAACCTAGCACAAAAATGACAAATATTTATTTATTTTTATTTATTTACTGACATTTGTTAACCGGGTTAGTCCAACTGAGCCAGGAGCTCATTTTCAGTGGAGATCCCAGGAGAAAAGCTCCAGAAATACAAGTAATTATATTTAGAAAATATTAACGTAGGGTCACAGAAATATAGTCTGTTTGTGTCTTTCGGCTTTTTCCCAGTTAGGGGTCGCCACAGCGGAACTCCGATCCGCTAATGATTGGTAGTGGATTTTTACGTACCTGGTTACCAGCCCTGACGCACAACCTTCAACGAAGGCACGCCCCATTCACGTATGCCTCCACACAGAAGACGCTCTAGCTGAGAATCGAACGGGACAACGTCTTGCTACGAGGTGACAACACTACCGCAGCACCACCACCGCAGTTTGGTCAAGTCAAAAATTTGTATACAGCAGTACAATGGATAGGAACAGTTCACAAGTACAATTTCCAAACTTTGAGAACAGTATATAAGCATAGGCCAAATAACAATTAAAAGGTTTAGAGAACATTACACTAAGGAGTACAGTATGAATGCAGTTTGCTAGCGCAAGTAGGAAGAGGAAAAAGAGTTGATTGGGAAAAGCAGATAAGATGAGAAGAGAGGAGAGTAGTTCGGGGGGGGGGGTGACAAAGTCTTCAGGAGAAAAAGTTTAAGTTCCTTCTTAGACAGGTGTTTATGCTGAATGCTTCTTATGTTGAGAGGGTGTGAGTTCCAAACATGGGCTACAGAGTATTTGTAAAGGGTCTTACCAATGTTTTTGGTGGGTTTGCATAACTGAAGGAGGCATTTACTGGCAGTACAGAGGTGACGAGGGGTGTTATAGAAACAGACTACATTGGAGATGGACAGACCGGATGAAGGTTCATAATGTATAGTGTGTGCAATATGTAGCTGGGGTATAAGTAGCTGTTTGGAGAATTCTGGTCATTGGAGTAACTTAAGGGCAAGACAGTGGTGAGATTTGTAAGGAAGGTTGGCGGCTAATCTGGCAATTTTGTTGAAAGTTTGCTCTAGTTTAGTGATAAGAGATGTTTGAACATGAGTAAGGACAGGGGCAGCGTAAAGAAGGTAGGGTAGGAGTAGAGCCTAAGCGAGGGAGGGTTTGGTGGAGGGTAACAGAAATTTTTGATTATGAAAGAGAAGTCCAAGTTTCTGGTGGGTCTTTTTTATACTGTGTTGAATATGAATATCACCTTTTAATTCATCAATGTTAACTCCAAGTAGTTTAGTATGGGGTTCAGGTTTAATAATGGTGTTGTTGAGAAAGGATATAGAGAAAGAGGCTTTGTGCTGGGGAAGTGTTTTAGGGAGGAAGAAGAGGAGTTTTTTTTTTTTTTTGGGGATTTAATATGAGTTGGTTATCAGACAGCCAGGTTTCGACAGAGGAAAAGGTTTGTTGAGTGAGAGCTAGTAGATCAAGGATGTTGTAGGCAGAGTCATCAGTATACTGTAGAAGTGTAGAGCGGTTGGTAGCAGAGTGAAATTTATTAGTGAATATATTAAACAGGAGGGGGCCCAGAATTGATCCTTGGGGAACTCCAGTATTAGCAGGGAGGAATGGAGAAAGGGCAGTTTGCCAGCAGACAGATGGCTGCCTGTCGGAGAGATAGCTAGACAACCAGTTGATGGAGGAGGTAGAGAGATGTAGGTCTGAGAGTTTAGTTAGAAGTTTAGAATGAGAGACAGTATCAAAGGCCTTTGTAAGGTCAAGGAAAAGACTGGAGATGAGGAGGTTATTGTCACAAGCTTCAGCTATTATTTGGGTAAATGACAGCAATGCAGTAGAAGTGCTATGATGGGGCCTAAAGCAATGTTGGGTAGGAGTGAGGAGACTTATCGAGAAGGTGTTTGAGTAGCTGAACATGGATGCACTTTTCCAAGATTTTGGATGGGGGGGGGCAGGATAGCAACTGGTTTAAAGTTAGAAGGATCTGTAGAGTTGCCACCTTTGTAAAGAGGGATAGTATAGAAGGATTTCCAAATGTCAGGGACCAGGGCTTCTGAGATGGAACAGTTAATAAGAATTAGGGACGTCGTGGTCTAGGTCTAAGCAAGTAAGACAAAGAGTATGAAAGTCTCTGTGTGGGATTTGTTTACCACAGCAGAGGCAATTATTTATTTTACCTGACATGAGTTAAGTGAAAAAGAAAAAAATTGAGTTCCACAGTGGGGTACTTGTCTTTCCAATGACAACTTCACTTGTATACTGCTTCGGGCTCCAGCAGCAAGAAAAGACTGAAGTGATGATGCAGGCTGGCTCCCTTTACACCTGAGCGCACTAACGTCAGTAAAGCTGCCCTCCAGCCTGGGAGGCAAAAACAGTTTTCTCTGGTAATCGGGCCAGCCAAGGGCTTCCATGGCAGGAAATCCCCAACAGTTAGGACTGCAACAGTGAAACACGAAGAACATCAGTAGGATCTCTTTCTTCTATAAAACGTCAAAAACTATATCCAGCACCATGATGGAGACTACATGCTCACAAAAACAAAATTGTAGCCTGGCAGCATGCTGCACTGAAACTGATGACCAGCTAAAGCAATTCTGAGGAGTCTCCTATATGAAATCCAATAACCTATGTCCTCAAAATGCATCCATACAATCTAAGGTACAACAGGGGAACAAGACTTGGTCTCCGCAGGGTAATCATCTGGAATCAAATGTACTAGATGTGCTGGATGAAGTGGTTGGGGTTTAAAGATGGGTAAACATCACCCATCCACTACTGAGCCAATATGATATTGGAATTATGTCTCCTTCTGTCCTTTCCCACAAAGACAGATACTAATGCACCTTTAAGGAAAGCACTCTGGATTCTACTGAAATGGACAGATATGCAGAGTTTATATGCCTAGACTAACTGACCTTCCATAATGGTTCACCAATTCAAGGCAAAGTCAGAGAACTGCCCCAATTAACAGACAGTCCTAAACTGTAGTGCGGAATATAGACATATCACCAGAGGAGTTGACATTTTGGCAACGTCATAAGCATTTAAATGAGCAAGACCAGGTGATGGTCAAAAGCCTCACTTAGACGTCAAAGAGACGACTTCTTTTCAGATTGGTCAGGTATACTAGATGAAGAAGTAGAAGTAGAAGATGGAGGATCACAAACACCCTCCAAAGAGATAGTCTGGTGTCCATGTACAGTGGTGGAAGGGCTGGAAGTGGCAGAAAGGGATATCACAGAAGCCATCACAGAGGTAAGGAACTGCATCAGCATCGTCATCATTTCCATCATCCATAAGAACATTAACCAGGCCCTCAGCAGGCTGACCTAAAAGTATCCCCCCCGAAAGTGGGTATTCAGGATCTTATTTCTGAGATTTTCCTTGAAAGAGGGCAGTCTCATCCATGCCATCCTGTGTAGGCATACACCTGAGGCTGAAACCCCAACAAATATGTCAGAACAGTCAAAACAGCAGTGAAACACATGGCAATTCACAGTAAAAGTCACAGAAATGCTAATGAGCTAGCTCCAGTGAATAATATGTCATGTGCCACACCCTTGTTCCTAGAAAAATGTGGATTTCATGGAGGTTACTTCACCTTTCCTTCTTGCATGTGATAATTATATTAAAGGAAAACTCTACCTTCTCCTAGAGTAACTAATTTCTTGGGTTGTTTTTCTCCCTACAATATGGTTCCAGTATTGTGCAAGTATCAGAAACCTAATTGTACTTTATAAAACTTACTTTCATTTTCTTTCTTTGGAATCAAAGGAAAGGAAAAAAAAAAAATCACCTTTTTTTTTTTTTTTTAAACTTAACTTCTCACATAAATTTGCGGAGGAATTTGTCTACACCTGCATGACATGCAGACACAGAGAAATTTGTAATCTGGTACTGCTGACAATCCTATACAGGTAATAGCCAGGAGCTAAGCAGTTTCTATAAAACAGACAAGAGAGCTAGCTGTGAAACTGTTTTCGACTGTCTTTATTGGTGAGAGGAAGAGAACTGATATCGATTCACAGATGCTTCCAATTTCACAGCAAAACAATGCAAGATCATCAGTCAATGGTTTAAAGGCAGTTGTTACCTCTTTTGATAAATTTGCATAAGCAGCATCATAGTTATGAAATACCAAGCTTTAAACGTTAAATGTTTGTTACATTTTAAGATGACTTAAATGTAGTGTCAAAGATTTTTTTGGTTGCAGCTTTATAACTCCTTAGTATATTTAAAAAAGGTGAGACACACACAAATGAGGGCCATGCAAGAAATAAAAGTACAGTTTTGTACCTACTATAAATGTAGATGTTTGAGTGTTCACACTGCTGCAGTAATTACATTTGGGTTATCCTGCCGTCAGGCGGTCCCGCAGTCGGCCTGAGTTCCAAAGTCTTGGTCTGGCATCGGTTGCTGTCACTTCTTCCCTGATGTCAGCGCACCAGGGGTATATAAGATTCATCAGACGCCATTTTCTTCAGTTTTTCTTGCCCCAGATGTCAGGTGCCCCCAAGTAGGTAGGCAATACATATTGCTAATCAAAAATATACAATAAAAACAATACCTTCAGTTACCAGCAAATACACCCCAAAGGTTGTATAGGATAGGAAGGTATAGATAAGTCCAGCTAGTTCAGAGGGGATGGAGGGAGGGTAACCTGGACTGCAGCAGTGTGAACACTGGAACATCTACATTTATGGTAGGTACAAAACTGTACTATGTTCATCGTGTTACACTGCTGCAAGTCATTACACTTGGGTAGAATCCCAAACCCGAGGTTGGGTGGCTGGTCTATAAAGAGTTAGGATTGGCTATGAGGCCCTGCAGAACTACAGTGGCAAATCCTGTTCTGGATTTAGAGTAAAGAGGCAGGTGGTAATAAGAAGTTATGTCTTACCATAACGTTCCATGTTAGTTGTCTTCTTCTCGCCTTCTTTCTTGCTGGATGGGTTCGGAGCCGATCCTCGGCTCTGACTCGGCCTATATTATAGCTCGAGAGCTATTTTCCCGGCTCGAGGCATACCCCACAATACCATGCGCTAACTCCCCAGATCTCGTTTGGAAGCTAAGACATAGTATAAAAAGTAATATTATAATAATAATATTATAATCCTTTTTTACGAGTACAGATTACCTGCTAGTAATACTAAGGATACAAGGAAAAGACGCAACATATTGTATCTCCAGAAATGGAAGGACTCAGAACCTCGAGTCTATCCAGGCTAGGGGGCAGGAGGGAGGGACGCAAGAAAGGCGGCGAGAAGAAGACAACTAACATGGAACGTTATGGTATGACATAACCTCTTAATGTTAAGTTGTTATTCTCGCCTTCATTCTTGCTGGATGGGACAGCGTCCCTAGCATCTTAGTCCTGTGTGGCTCAATGGAACAGACTCCTGAGTACAGTGGAACCAAAATCAGCTCTATTTCTGGAGACTAGATCAAGCTTGTAATGGGCAATAAAGGTATGTTTGGACGCCCATGTAGCTGCTGCACAAATGGCATCTAGTGGTAACCTTGCATGAAAAGCCGTTGAAGTTGATAGTGCCCTGGTTGAATGAGCTTTAGGCCTAGAGGGTAGTTGCCTGTGTCTCAACTCATAGATCAAGGTAATAATAGATGTCAGCCATCTGGAAAGAGTAACTTTCAATACTGGAAGCCCTTTCTTGCTTGCAGCATAAGAGAGGAAGAGCTGGTCTGATTTTCTGAACTGTTTTGTCCTGTCTAGGTAATACCGTAATTGGCGATGAACATCTAACGAATGTAATTTTTGTTCAGCCCTGTTGGTATAGTCTGGGAAAAAGACGGGCAAATCAATGGAGTGGTTTAGATTTGCTTCCGATAACACTTTTGGTAGAAAGGAAGGGTTTGTTCTGAGAGTTACCCTATCTTTATGAAAAAACAAATAGGGAGGACGGACAGACAAGGCTTGAAGTTCCGATACCCTTCTGGCAGATGTTATAGCTACTAAAAACAGCGTTTTCCAAGAAAGAAGTTTGAGGGAGCAAGAAGCTGCCGGTTCAAAAGGGGTAGAATTAGTGAAGTTAGAACTAAATTCAAATCCCATTGTGGGGGTGGATCTTTAACTGGAGGTCTGAGTAACAAAATGCCCTTGAGAAAGGCTTTACAGAGTTTGTGGGACATAATATTTGCTTCTGAGAGTCCAACATGAAAATTAGCAATGGCCGCTAATTGTACCCTGATAGTGGCCGATGATGACCCCGAATGAAAAAGCTCCGCCAGGAAGTCTAGAACCTCATGAATGGGTGCATGGAAGGGATCTAAAGATCTAGTTTGTGCCCAGTGTGAAAAACGCTTCCATTTACTCGCACAAGTCTTCCTAGTATTGGACTTATGGGAAGCTAGAATTATATCACGAACAGGAGGAGAAATAAGGGGAAGCCTGGCTATGGCTGGAAGTGGAGCAACCAAGCTGTGAGGTTGATGGAATGTAGAGACTGATGCAGCTTGCCTGTGAGGTGGGTCAACAGATCCGGAAGGGGTTCCAGATGCCAAGGCTGTTCCAGTAGGTATTTGTGCAGGAACGGGAACCAAACTTGTCGAGGCCAAAAAGGGGCAATGAGGATCATTTTGGATCTCAAAGCGGTTGCTTTCTGAATTAGTTGCGGGATCAATGGAAAGGGAGGAAGGCATAAAGAAGACCCTGGGGCCAAACGTGAACAAGAGCGTCTCTGAGGGGCTGGCCTGGTAGAGGGAAAAGTGTGAAGAAGTCGAGGCACTTGCTGTTTTGCGGAGTTGCAAAAAGGTCACAGCAAGGCTGGCCCCACTTCCGAAAAATTCCGTCTACTACCGCTTGATTTAGAGACCACTCATGAGGCATGAGGATAGTTCTGCTCAATCTGTCTGCTATGACGTTGGACTTCCCAGGGATGTGCGTTGCTATCAGAAACCGTTGAGATGAAATCGCCCATTGCCAAAGTCTGAGTGCTTCTCGACAGAGAGGGTAGGACTTTGTTCCGCCCTGCTTGTTTATGTACCACACTACAGACGTATTGTCCGTTTGAATTGCTATAGTCCCCGTGGGAAGAGAGCTCTGAAGGGCCTGCAACGTCAAAAGCACCGCCCCCATCTCCAGGACATTTATGTGCAGGTGGCATTCTGACTGTTGCCAAGTGCCCTGGACCGTCCTGCCCTGATAATGCCCCCCCCACCCGATCAGGGAGGCATCCGTTGTGACAGTGGCAACTGGAGGGGGGAGAACAAAAGGTCTGCCCTGAAAAAGCTGAGGGGAAACCATCCACCAGGAGAGATGTTTCTTGCAAGATGGTGTTATCAAAATGTTGTGGGTCATTGGCAGCTGCTGAAAGGACCACTGAGAAAACAGCATCCACTGAAGGAGCCTCATGTGGAAGCGTGCTAATGGAAGTAGAAGAATCGCCGCCATGAGGCCCAACACTTTCAATACTAGCTTGACTTGGACTCTGCTGGACTGAAACAGGAGCTGAACATTCCGCCTTATGTCTGTCACTCTCTGAGGTGGAAATGTTGCAGACATTTCTGTGGTGTTTAATACGGCCTATAAAGTTTATACATTGACAAGGCGACAAGGAGGACTTTGCAAAATTTATAGAAATACCCAGGCTGTTGCAAAGATGGATAGTATAATCCCTGGCCATTATGAGATCCTGTTTGGTGGTAGCGGAAATGAGCCAGTCGTCTAAGTATGGAAACACCTGGAATCCTTTTTGTCTCAGGTGAGCCGTGACCACTGCCAAACATTTGGTGAACACCCGGGGGGCTGTTGTGAGACCAAAGGGCAGGGCCCTGAATTGAAAATGACTGACTCCCAGCCGGAAGCGGAGAAACCTCCTGGAGCGCCTGTGTATTTTTATGTGGTAGTACGCGTCCTGGAAGTTTAACGAGCACATCCAGTTGTCTCTGCCCAAAAAGGGTAGAATGGACTGCAGTGTTACCATCCAAAATTTTGTCTTTAACACACAGTTGTTTAACCTGCTGAGGTCCAAAATGGGTCTCCAATCTCCTGTCTTTTTTGGTACCAAAAAGAACCCGGAGTAGATTCCGGATCCTAGCTGATCTGCTGGGACTGCCTGGATGACTCTCTTGTTTAACAGCTTTTTTATTTCTAGCTGAGCCTGACCCCTCTGCGCGGGTGGTACGTCTGGTAGGGGTTTTGGCGGTTGTACCGGAGGGAAAGTGAGAGGAATTTTGTAACCCTCGGATATGATCTTCTGTACCCATGTGTCTTGAGTGATGGATTGCCAGGCTTCCGGGTACAGAGATAATCTTCCCCTGACTGCCTCCGAAGGTGGACAGTTGGGCAGCTTCTCAGGGATGCTGAAAGGGATGGTCAGGGAAAGATTCCCTGGAACCCTGGTTTTGTGGACCCCCTCTGCCCCTGGGCCGGCGTCTGTTATTATTTCCCCCTCTGCCTCTAGGGGGAAATTCACCACGTGCGGCAGGCGCGACTCCCTGTGGTTTGCGGAACCACATCTTTCCACCCCTCTGTCCCTTAGGATAAGGTCTAGAGGGCGTGGAAAAATGGACTCCCACGGCAGAGAGAGTCTTACCATCTTGCTCGCATCTGGTGAGGGTATTCTTCACCTGAGGCCCGAACAATTCTGAACCGTGAAAGGGGGTGTTGGTGAAGGATGCCTTGAAGGGGTCGGCAAAATTAGAGAGTCGCATCCAAGCATGGAGTCTCAACGCAACGCCTGTGCCAGCGGCCCTACTCGCTCCATTGGCTGCATAAGAGATTAGCCGCATGGAGGAGTTAACAATGGAGTTCAGGGTAGCCAGCTGAGAGTTTTTGTCCTTAAACCCCACAGCAGAAGGATCCTGTACCGTTTCACCCAGCTCTGTGAGCAAGTCTCTTTGAAGGCGGGTGAAATGACATAAATAGTTCAGCGATCGCATAGAAAATGTCGCTGAAGCAAATGTCCGCTTGCCGTACCTGTCCATGGTACTGGACTCTTTGTTAGGAGGATGAACAGGTACAGAAGGATCAGCTAATTCCTTCTTAGTGGCTGCTGCTACCACCATAGCATAAACTGAAACACCTTTGGTGAGAAAGGATTTGTCATCTGGTGCAGAAATAAATTTCAAAGGCCTCCTAGGGGTAGGTTCCATTGAATCAGGAGCTGCCCACGCCTTTCTAGCCACTACCTCCATTAGTGGGTCGAAAGGGGGAGACACCCAGGAGGTGGAAGGGCGAGATCCAAAGGCGTCAATGTAAACCAACTCGTCCTCAGAAGGTTTGAGAGTGGACCAATGTCCCCTCTGTCTTAGGATCTCCAGGATGTCTGAAAAGGAGACATCCTCAGAAGGGGATCTGGGGGAACCCTCTGACTCATCCAAGTCGGTGTCCGACGTGACAGACTCGGGGGAGTCTATGTGCTTCCTCTTGCACTTTCTTTTCCTAGGGGGTTCCCCTGAAACTTCAGGGGAACCCTCGGAAGAGGAGGAGACACCCAAAGTGGGTACCTTACGCTTTGGATCTCTGCTGTCGTGTATAGGAGGGTGGCCAGAGACCGTAACAGGCACTACAGAGGGAGGGGCCGCAGAACTTAACCTTGGAGTGTTCACTGGGTCCAGCACACTCCTCATCACCTCAAAGGCTCCCCTATCAGACACCAAAGGTAGCCCCGGCTCCGAAGAGGCCGGAACCGCCCCCGGAACCGACAGAGAAGGCTCCAAGAATGATGTCGGGGCCGAACTAACCAGAGCCGAAACTCCGAGAGGGAAAGCGGGGCCGGACAAGGGTCCGATGCCACTCGCCCCCTCGGAGCAGACAATGGAGTCCCGTCGCCTGGACCTCTCCATGGATGGAACCAATAAAGAGGTCGGAGCAGACGACACCGGAGCCGAAGGAAGGGGCATCGGCTCTGACATGGGCAAGGTCACGGTTCTGACGAATTCCGGCTCCGAACTCAAGAGATGAGTCGGAGGAATGGATAACTGTATTGAAGGAGCCACAGTCTGGGTGAGATGGGCTCTGAAGCATTTGGGCCAGAGCCTGGGACTTTATGAGTCTACTGACCACCCTCTCGATGTCGTGATAGGAGAGCCTGGAAGACCTCGATGAATGAGTCGTATGACTCCGATAGAAGGGGGGACCTCGGAGCTGATCTGACGGACTCTAAAGGGGACCTAGCGCGCTTGCGCGCTGGGGTCGGCTCCGATGATGGTTTTGAAGCGGAACCCACTTTGCTCGCCTCGGAGCCAGCCGGAACCGAGGTCGGAGCCGTCTCGACAACACCAGCCCTCAGCTCAGAAGCTGGAGCCGAGGGTTTGGCGGTTTTTGATGGCTTCCCCGAGCCAGACTTGGATGGGGAGTCATCAGGCTTTAACAAGCCCCTTAGAATAAGCTTGTTATGCCTTTCCTGCAGGACTCTTGAACTAAATCCGTGGCAAACGGAACAAGAGTCCTGCAGGTGTAAAGGCCCCAAGCAATAGTCACAAGAAGTGTGACAGTCTGTCAGAGACATTTTCTGACAGCACGAGTCACACTTCTTAAATCCCAAGACCTTAATGTCTTTGAACATTGCCCTAAGACAGTCAATCAGTACACACACTCACTCACTTACACACAAGGGGGAGATGAGGGGACTGATTAAAAGAACAACACACACAAAGTTGAGTAAAGAAACTAAGGCCTGTAGGCCTGATTATAAAAGTTAACTACAGGGGTGGGTAGGGCTTACGAAACAAACTCTATTAAGTAAAAAATCGATAGGTAACAAAGTAGGGAAAATAGCCTAATAACTATCTCAAAAAATTAGAAATTCGTTGAAAATAATCATTTACTGACCTGAGCCGGTAAAAAAGCAACCTCACAGCAAAGCGGCAAACGAGATCTGGGGAGTTAGTGCATGGTATTGTGGGATATAGGGCTGCCTCGAGCCGGTAAAAATAGCTCTCGAGCTATAATATAGGCCGAGTCAGAGCAGAGGATCGGCTCCGAGCCCATCCAGCAAGAATGAAGGCGAGAATGACAACTTAACATTGCTTGGTAAAGATGTGCACTGAACTCCAAGTTGCAGCCTCCAAAATTTCCTTGGTAAGTACTCCTCTGAGAAAGGCTGTTGAAGTGGCTGTTGCCCTGGTGGAATGTGGCCTAATGTTCTTTGGGAATGATTTTCCATGTTGTGTGTAGCAGTACCGAATACAGTGTCCTATCCATTTGGATATAGTCTGCTTTGAGATAGCCTTGCCCTGTGATCCTGCAGCATATGCTACAAATAGTTGCTCAGTCTTCCTGAAAGCCTGTTTTGTCCAAGTAGAAGCGTAGCTGCCTGTGTATGTCCAAAGAATGCAGAAGTTTCTCCCCTTTATTCTGGGGGTTTGGATAAAAAGTTGGCAAATGGATGGTTTGGTTAAGAGCCACACTAGATACCACCTTTGGCATAAAGGTAGGGTTTGTCCTTAAAAATACCCTGTCCTGATGAAAAATTATAAAAGGTTCCACTGCCACTAATGCCTGTAGCTCTGAGACTCTTCGTGCTGAAGTGACTGCCAGGAGCAGAGCTGTTTTCCATGATAAAAATTTTAGATCGGCTGTATTGGCTGGCTCGAAAGGTGGTAGGGTCAGTTTTTCCAAAACGAAATTGAGGTCCCAAGTTGGTATTGGTGCTCTCCGGGGCGGTCTTATGTTTTTAGCCCCTCTGAGGTACTGCTTTAGCAAGGGATGAGAGAATAAAGGAGGATCCATGTTGTAATGTGCTGAAATGGCAGAGGCGTGGATCTTAATTGATGAGAAGGATAGGCCTCTGTCCAGCATCTCAGTTAAGTATTGTAAAATCTGAGGAAGGTTTGGAACAAGAGGGTCAAATCTTTGAGCCTGGTTCCAGGCGCAGAATCTCTTCCATTTTTCTGAGTAAGCTTTCCTGGTGCTAGGCCTCCAGGCCTCCAAAATGACATCCATAACAGCTTTAGAGAGAGGTGTTGTCTGTTTGACTAATGTATCTGCCATGCAGCCAGGTTTAGGGTTTTGAGCTGACCGTGCAGGATCTGATTGCTTTGTTGAATCAGAAGGTGTGGAATTTGAGGCAAAATCCATGGTGGGACTTGAGCCAAGTTCCTTAAGATAGGGTACCAGTGCTGGCATGGCCAGTCTGGAGCAATCAGGATCATCTCTGGTTTTTCTTGTCTGGCTTTTAGGAGTACCTTTGAAAGGAGAGGCAGTGGCGGGAAGGCATAAACTTTTAGGTTTTTCCAGCTGAACAGAAGAGCATCCACTTTCCATGCTTGTTTGTGATAAGTCCTTGTGCAGAATTTTTGTAGTTAGCAATTCAGTGGGGAGGCAAAAAGATCCATGTCTGGGCTTCCCCACTTTTGCGTTACCATGCTGAAAATTTGTGGATTCAATTTCCATTCGTGAGGGTCCATAATATTTCTGCTTAGATAGTCTGCCAGAGTATTTTTCTTTCCTGGCAGGAATTGTGCTTGCAGGTGAACTTGATACGTTAGAACTGTGTTCCACAAGGTCATGGCTTGCCTGCATAGGGGATATGAAGGAGTGCCCCCTTGCTTGTTTATGTACCACAATACTGTGGTGTTGTCTGTCTTTAGTAGTAATCTTCATGGATGTAGAAGGTCCTTGAAAGCGGTTAGGGCATTTTGAACAGCCAACATCTCTTTCTGATTGATGTGAAGATGCACTTGGTCTGTGGTCCACTTGCCCTGAATGCATTTTCCTGCCATGTGTGCTCCCCAGGCGTAATCCGAAGCATCTGTTGTTAGAGTTTGCCTGGCTATGGGTTGAGTAAAAGGCTGACCCTTGTTTAGGTGACATGCCTGTGCCCACCATCGAAACTCCTGTTGTAGGCAGGGAATCAATGGTATTACTGCTTCTAAACTGTGAGAGTGTTGAGTCCAAGCACTTTTCAAGTACCATTGTAATTTCCTCATATGCAGTCTGGCATATGGTATTAGTAGTATGCAGGATGCCATGAATCTCAGGACCTGCAGAATTTTTCCTGCAGGGAGATGGGACTTTCCTGCCAGCAAATGAAAATGTTGAGTTGAACTTGTTTGGCTGGCGTGAGGTAAGCCATCTGGGCCGTTGTATTTAAGCTGGCACCCAGGAATATAATCTGTTGCGAGGGCACTAGTTTTGACTTCTTTTCATTTACTGTGTACCCTAGAGAAATTAGCAACCTTTTTAAAAATGCCAGATGCTGTAGAAGAATGTCCTTTGTCTCTGCTTGAAAGAGGCAGTCGTCCAGGTATGGATATATTTGAATTCCTTTTTGTCTGCAAATGCAATTACCGGTGCCAGGCACTTTGTGAAGACCCTGGGCGCAGTAGATAAGCCAAAGGGCAGTGCAGAGAATTGGTAGTGCATTGTACCAGCTTTGAATCTGAGGTATCTTCTGCAGTTTTGTCTGAAAGGGACATGCAGGTATGCCTCTTTGAGGTCCAGAGTGACAAGCCAAGCCTTCTTGCCCAGCATGGGTAGAAGCTGCTGAAATGTCAACATTTTGAATTTCGGAATATCAAGGTACGTATTCAGAATTAAAAGGTCTAGTATGGGCCTCCAGGCCTTGTCCTTTCTGGGGACCAGGAAGAGTCTTGAGTAAAATCCTTTTCCTTGTTCCTGTTGTGATGCTTTTTGAATAGCTCTCATGTCCATGAGGGCTGAAATTTGTTTTTGTGCCTCTGCCCATTGATTTTGTGGCAGGTCTGGCATTCCTTTTAGCCTTGGTAAAGTATGAAAGAGGAATCTGTAACCCTGAGACACAATATTCAGGACCCATTTGACTTGGGTGATTGTTTGCCAGTTTTGATTCCCCTAAGGGGGCTTCCAAAAGGGGCGTGCTTGGCGTACGAAGGGGAAAGTCATTGTGACCGTTTCCTGTAAGGCTGAGACTTGTTCTCACCACCTTTTGGGGTGGAGGTGCTCTACTGTCGTTGTCTTTTTGAGCCTTGGGGTTGAAATCTGCCTCTTTGGCGTCTGTATCTGCCCCTCTGTGGCCTGTCTGATACTGGAAAGGATCAATTCTTTGTTGGCCAATTTCTGCTAAACCGAGGTGGCTGTACCTGTAAGAAATCCTTGACTGTTTGCATAGATTTAGCTTTATCCTCCATTTTCTTTAACACCTCTTCTGCCTTAACACCAAACAAAGTATCATGCTGTAAAGGAGCATCCAATAATTTTGCCTTAACATGATCAGGTAAACTTTGTTCTTTTAACCAAGCATGTCTTCGAATCACAGAACCTGTAACTGCGGCACTACAAGAGGCCTCTAAAGAATCAAAACCACATTGCAGGGTATGTTTTCCCACCTGTTCAACTGCATGCAATAAATCCTGCATTTCTTTACAATCAGGAGCTTCTGTGCTTGCAAGCATTTTCTGTTTTAAATGAGCCATTAAATATTGTTGGTACTTAAGCATGTGAAACTGGCAATTTAAAGCTCTTACTGCTAAAGTTGCAGAAGTGTATAGTTTCTTCCCCCATCTATCCAAAGCTCTGGAATTTCTGTCAGAGGGTACTGGATTTTTTGCAATGGAAACCTTAACCCCTTTTGGACCCTGGGAAATAGTTTCTGGATGAGCAGAAGGGTTTTTGTAAAGAAACTTGAGAGTCAGGGACTCTATAATACCTATCTGGCTTGGCTGGAGCAGGGGGCAGAGAGTCAGGAGATAAACAGGACTCAGAGAACACATCATCCACAAGATTTAGTACAGGCGGAATAGCCAGGGGCCTGTGTTGAGGCAATAAGAGGAAATCCCTGGGCCTTTTCTGGATTCTGAGTAATCCTGGCTCTCCCAATGGAAATGCTCTCTCATGGTATGTAAAGTTTCCCCAAAAGAATAATCCTCAGGAGGAGAGGCTGAAGGAATAGATTCTTCAGCATCAGAGTCCTCATAGGGGGGTAGAGAGTACCCCTGGTCTGAAGAGGAATCAGAGGAAATGGAAACCTGATCAGAGGAGACATAGTCTGTATACTGCCTAGGCCTTTTCTCAGTAGGGGGATGGGAACCCCTGATTAGAGTAATGAGGTCTTCGGCCATTTTAAGCATCTGTTTCTTAGGCATGGAGGACTGTCCACGAGAATGATGTACTTGTTTCTTGGTCTTTAATGGTACCTTTGTCTTGGCTGTTGTTTTAATGGTAAGTTGTGAAGGCCTGAAAACACCCTCAGAAGCCGATGCCTGCTCAGCGGCTCCAGACCCATCTGAGGGATTAGTTTCCGTAGGCCCAACACCTTGAGTTTCCAGAGGCCTAGATGTCTCCACGTGGAAGTGGGAAGCGGCCTGTGGCTCTGAGGTAGCAGGTGTCAGGGGCTGCGAAAGCGCCTCACTGAGAACTGGTGAACTGGCGGCTGGCCTAGAAGAAGTTTAGTCGATTTTGGACCTCGGATGCCTGTCTTTATCCTTGTCTTTGTGTTTTTTTCGATATTGAGGTCGTCGGCTGATCCGACGGCATCATATAACTGAACCTTCGGCCAAAGTAATGCAAAGCAAAATCAAAACGTCTTTTTATAGTGCGTTTGTTAAATCTAGCACAAAACCAACAACTAGTGACGTCGTGATCAGGGCCTAGGTATGGAATACAGTAAGAGTGGAAGTCCTTATGAGGTACTTGCTTCCCACAAGAAATACACACACACACGTACATACACATTTTATATATACATATATGTGTGTGTGTGTCTGTGTGAAAATATATATATATATATATATATATATATATATATATATATATATGGATCTTGGGCAAACGTCCAAATCCATAATAACCGAACACACTTTAACGAAAGCGCTTTTATTGAAAAAACGCTTTTGTTAAAGTGTGTTATAAAAAATAAATAAATAAACCCACTACATTTACATTTGTGCCCCCCACACCCCCCCCCACTTTAATATTCTCCCTCCGAGACCATACTACAGTGGGGAAAAGGAAATTTCCCTTACCCACACCACAGTACAGCCTCGGCAACAGGCATACTTACGTGAAAGTGCTTCTTCGGGGAAAAGCACTTTCGCGTATGTATGCCCGGCCGTTTGGGTTTCAGTCGTTTTCTCACTCGAGCAAACGTCCTAGATCCATATTATATATATATATATATATATATATATATATATATATATATATATATATATATATATATATACACACACATACACACACACACACACACACACACACGCACACGCACACGCACACACTTGTAATTCTGCTGTCATTTTCAGAGGCAGGATGCTATAAAAGCTGGGGAATTGACAGCAGTGTCTTTTAAACACTGGAATGAATCCAGGAGTGTTGAAATTGTCCAAGGCTGATATTCTGAGATCTTAAACAATGCTGTAATTTTGCTGCAATGCAAAAAGTTTTAATGTTTAAAATCTTAACTTTATTGTGTTGTTAAATGTAACACAGGGCTGTCAATTACCAAAATCATTACTAGCATAAAGCCTAAAGCAGCAAGTCACAAATGCTAGCCATTATGAGACTATCTCCCACAGACAAAATTATTTACAGACTTAAATGGAGATATAACACTACATTCCAGCTAATCAACAAATAATGATAACTATTTTCTTCTATTAAAAAAGCAATTACTTGTAATGCTTAATGTCTGGAATTCGGGCCAAACTACTGACCAACTCAATCAAGAAGTGAACAGTTTCAAGAAATAAGAAAAAAAAATGAATGTCACTAAGGAATGCTTATTTTATATGGAATATATAGAAAAATGGCACAGGTACTACCATATGGAACATTCACCTGTTTGAAATATACACCACTTCTATAAATGGCATCGCAAGTACAAGCTCAGTACTTAAAACAGTACAAAAAAGATCAATAGGGGTGGCAGATGTGCAAGAGAATCCTTAGAAAAGGGAACACTTTCCACCTACAAAAATAAAAAATAATCAAAAAATTGAATACACTAATGTTAAATTTCCTATGGGCACCTAATAGACCTAGGATTGCTTTAAAGAAACATACTAATAGTTGGTCTCAAGGGGGTATTTATTTTCCAGACTTCAATTTATATACTATCTCTTCTATTATAAAAGTTATTACTTTATTGATCAGTCATATGTTGCAAAATGGAAAGATTACTGGGAGAAAATTAGTATTCACTTCATGAAAATTTCCTTAACACATAAAAATATGATTGTAAATAATTCCATGTTATGGTTACTAAAAGAATTTTGCACTTCACCTATTACACCTAAACATATAGTTAGTTACCCATTAAACATTATTGTTAGTTATCGTAACTTTATATTCATGCATCCTAAATATAAAGAATGGAATTTTATTATATTCCCTATAATGTATACTCAGGGTATGCTTTTGTCATCCACTTCTGAAGGAACTCATTTAACTACAGATAATGATCTAAAGTACTGGTATCAGTTGATATCTGATAAAGTTAAAAATCTAGATTTCTTAAAACAAGAATTTGATCGAAGAGAAACTTGCTGGTTAGAGGTTCAGACCTTTAGACAACATCTCATTGATAAAATAGATCTAATGTATATAACAGTTAAACAATCTGTCCCAACATTGATTGATAACTTGATATTAAATTTACAACATAAAGTTTCTGATAAAGGTAAGCTTTCATGCATACATAAAATTATCAGACAAGAAACTTTTTACAGTGTAGATACTTACTGGAATTATTTCATTTCCATTAATGGTGATCCACCAAATCAACAAGATAAACAATATATATTGGAATCTGCCTAAAAAACTACGTCTTCCATTATATGGAGACTTTTTACATGGAAATCTTTACATAGATCCTTTTATACACCTTTGATGATGAATAAAATAAATAATAAAGATAATCTATGTAAAAGATGTAATGTAGAAATTAATGCAGACTGGGCTCATATGTTTTATGACTGTAGAAAATTGAAAGAATATTGGAAGTCAATTAATGAATTTTTGCAGGCTCTTTTTACAGAAAATTTTATTATTTCTAAATCTCTTATATTATTTAACACACCTGTACCTCAAAGTGTTAAAAAGGTTAAGCTTCCCTTGTTATGGTCTATCCCAGCAGTGGCTAGAAAAATAATAACTAGAAATTGGATTTCAAATACACCTCCTTCGTTTAATGAATTTAAAAATGTTATGAATATAGTGTGCCATATGGAATTGAATACAGTGAAGTTAAGAACTACTAGAAAAACGTCTTATTATATTGTATGGGATAATTTACAAAACTTGTTAAACAAATCTTAACTTCAATAACATGGTATTTTAGTTTAAATCAATTGATCTGATTGTAGTGGATGTCTTTGTAAATACTTTGGTTGTTTTGTTGAATGTTATAATCATATCTATTTTAATCACTTGTATAAAATTGTTATGATATTTTCTTGTATGTTAAAAACAATAAACTTGTTTTAAAAAAAAAGAAAAGGGAACACTGACAGAGTAATAAAATAAACCTATTATGAAGATGGTAAATATAGACTAAAATACAAAATAAGTAGGTTTTTCAGATCCAAACATACCTTAGTTGCCTAAAGGGAAAATACTTTTAAATACCCATAGAAGTCTGTAAACTAGGTTCTTTTGACTTTACTAAAGATATGAACCTCTTCACTAGAAGACTGGATGCTAGCAAAGTGGCACAAATGCAACAAAAATGCAGCTGGAGAAATCTGAGGCTTGGATGCAGTGCATGCCCCTGTAATTGAGATAAAGGTGCTTTGACAGAGATAGGGGCATGTAGAATGTGACATCATCTTACTAATAAAACTGAAACCAGATATCCCTTACATCCAAGGTACCTTTAGATATTTCTTTAAGACAAACTGCCTATGCCTAAGTGATAACACTGGCAAACTTCAAATCCCAACCAAACCCAATTAACTCCACTGAATACACAGAAACTTACACCACCACACTATATCAGAATATAAGGGTCCCTATCAGCATCTCGAATGCTGACAATATCGAATTTGATATCGTTGCATCGAGAATGCCGAAAGGGCAGAACGTCGAACAGGTAAATGGAAATCTCCATAAGGGGAGATTTCCATTTACCTCAATGTAGTGCGGTCTTGTAGTTGGTATATTTAAGTAACTGGGGTGTGGGGGGTGCAGGGGGGCTTGCCCCCCTGCCTACATCCTTTAGTGGGTTTTTTAAATTTTTTTTTTTATCAGAATTCGAAAATGTAATAGGTCGATGATTTAAGTTCAACATTTAGTGATTCGGCCTATTGCATTTTCGAAATGCTGATATAGACCCGAATATAAACAGCTACAGGGATGCAGCTGTACCCCGTAGGAACAACTGCAAGGCAAACCCAAGAAACAAACCCACATGGTGGAACCCTAGCATCAACTAATTTTATAATAAAAGGAAAAGAATTCTGACCAAAAGTAAAAAGAGTAGTTCACAGAATGTTAGAGCCCATCACTGAAATACGCAAACTCAGGAGATTAATACAATCCACTAAAGCCACGTTTGAGGCGAAAACAGCTACCCAAGCCAAGTAGAATCACAAGACGTTTTTTAGTTATACGTTTGAGGCGAAAACAGCTACCCAAGCCAAGTAGAATCACAAGACGTTTTTTAGTTATGCTTGTAATCTCAGAAGCACAACAGCAATGAGCTGTTTTGATTCTGAATGATGTTACCTACACTGAGGCTGAATATATAGTGAACCTACTTGCCGATCTATTTAGCTCTAACATTTCCCCTCTTTCTCCTCCATCTGTCCTGCAAGATATACCTGAAACCAGCTTACCTCCAGCTTTCACACATGACCAAGTCCTAAAAGTGCTATCAAAAGATGAAAATACTACATCAATGGGTCCTGACAATATCCCTGGATGTGTCTTAAATAGAATGAAGCAGGATTTACCCACACCTTTAACAACACTGTTCAATCTTAGCCTCCATATAGGCTTTGTGTCAAGTGAATGGAGAGCAGCTACAGTCATTCCCTTGTATAAGGGAGGACCTTCCACACACACAGGCAATTACAGACACAAAAGTCTGACCAGCCTTGTATGCAAAGCCATGGAAAGACACATCATGGAATTAATCAATCAGGACATAGGGAACCTCCAAGCACTGGACCTGTCTCAGTTTGAGTAAACATGACTTGCCTATGATGAATACAATGTGGTGGATTCTTTTGAAAAGGTCACCAAAGCAATATATAACCTGGCCAAAGCTTTTGACACAATTTCCCACTTAGGCCTTGTAAAAAAGTTAAATAAAGTAGGAATAAACCCCTTTATGTCACCTGCTGGATTGCCAACTGGCTCACAAATAGGAAGCAGACAATAAAAATAGGGGAAGTTACTTACACAAACAGAACAGTCACCAATAGAGTCCCCCAGGGTTTTGTGCTGGGACCTCTCCTGTTCGGCATCTACTTTTCTGAAGAAAAAGCCAGTACCAAAGAGCTCCGGCTGGCTAGGTTTGCAGATGACTACAAGCTAGGAGCAGTTATTGAATCCCTAAATGACTTAGCCATCCTGCAAAAAGGTTCATCTCCAATAAATAACTAGTGTCAAAATCATGGTCTGAAACTAAATGCCAAAAATGCATTACTATATCCTTTGGGAGGACTTCTATCCTAAGGGAAATACCACATTGACAATATACCCCCAAGAGTTGACCCAGTTGTTCGGGATTTGGGAACTTATATGAAAGGTGACCTAATCTTTGACCAACATGTGTCTATTGCTGTAAGAAAGTCCTTCTGTATTGCGTAGCTTATAAACAAAGGGATTGTGCCTCGTTCTAGGGATTTCATTGTCGCCCTTTCCTCCTCCCTCATTAGGCCAATCATTTAATATAATGCACCTTTGGAATGTATCTATTCAGATACATGCAACACCTGGAATGGCCACATAGATACCCTACTAAAGGATACAAGGCCTAAACAACATATCTTACACAGACCGACTCAAAGCCCTGTCACTATACTCGGTATCCTACAAACTGCTAACAGGTGACCTGTGTCTGATATACAAGGCATCCTCTGACCCATTACTGATGGATTTACTGCACATCAACAAGTTAAATGACTTCAGAAATACTTGGTCTAGGGATCTAAACCTCTTCTGCAACATCAAAAGAATGGCTTGGAGGGACAGGTATATTTTGCAGAGGATACCACTGCTATGGAACATACTCCCAACCACATAAAACAAAGTTCATCCCCTGTCCATTTTCAAGCACAACTTAGATCTATGGATGGGAAACAGAAAATTTACCCCAGGACAGCCCCCTATACTACGAATGGACAGATGCAGTTCCTAAAAGCTTTATCCCATGCATGGCTCCCCTCAGATTATCTGTGGTACGATCCCACTTATTGTCATTACAGGTAATATATAATTATTAACCATGGGATGGATAAGACCAATCTATAACCAAATGGGATAGGTTATTTTGAGCCCAAAAAAGAAAATGACTAGGCTTAAAATGGCCCACAAGGGCAGCTAGCCTAGTATTTACCAATAAACCTATCTGTAAAACACAGGAAACTACTGCTTAAATCTCCTTGTATTTTAAGGAGGAGTTTTTTTAATAATGGGAAAGCAGGAAAGAACATATGTTCTGAACCTATGAAAAGATGGTAATGTTAATCTTCTGCTCTGTCAGATGAAAACAGTGAAAATAAAATGCGCATATTTGAAAATCTGACTTCTGAAGCATGCAGAGCCACCCAATAAATTCTCCAGACAGATCTTGACTGACTAAAGACTAATCTATCCTGCTGACTGTAGTCACTTACAAATGGGAGTGAGAGAGAAGTTCACGGAATCTTTAGAATGTTTTGTTGTCCTGTAATTCACGGTGGTGGTGCTGCAGTAGCGTTGTCGCCTCACAGTTAGACGTTGCACGTTCGATTCTCAGTTAGAGCGTCTTCTGTGTGTCGACATGCGTGAATGGGCGTTCCTTCACTGAAGGTTGTGCGTTAGGCCCAGCAAGCCAGCACGTAAAACTCTACTGTCAATCATTAGCGGACCAGATTTCTGCTGTGGCGACCCCTAACCGGGAAAAGCCGAAAGACAATTTTATTTATTTGTTGTCCTGTAAGGTATACTTTACAAACAGTAACATCCTCCACAGCCTACTTCTAAATTCATCCTTTCTTTTTACAGTTCTTTCTTGCTTGTTGAAGTATGATATGATTACCGTATCTGTTTACCTGAAGAGTACTACAGTGAATTTGTTTTGGTTTCAATACCTATGCCACAGCTCTCATTTTTTCATATTAAAGTGAAGAGAAGTTTCTTTGGGAAACTCAAATCCCTGAATAAAACAGAAAGGAAAAAAAATGCTTCCCATGCGTAACATGTGATATCCATTTCAAAAATTTCTGACAGCACTGGTGAGGAAACATGCATCCCGTGAGTCAGATTGGGTGTTTAAGCTCATAAAAGTAGTTTCCTTGGAAAGCAATGTCATCTGCGGTTTCATAAAATGTAGCTTAGTTTCACAAATTCCCAAGGAATGCTCAGCCTTCGTTACTTGAAGTTAAGTACAATACAACATAAATCTCAAAGCCTGGAGGCATAGTCTTGCTGTGGCCAAAGGAAGGCATGCCTTTAGTAATGAAGAAACTGTTAAAACCAGAGTCTTGTATTGAGTCAAAGAATCAGACCATTTGTACTATGAATCCGCAATAGGAAACAAGGCATTATCAGGAACAACTAACTGGAGTGGATTTCATAGACAACTGCTGAGTGGAGGACTGGATTAGGATCATGCAGTCATCCAGGTCTGAGAATATTAAGATATACTGTGATCTTAAGGTAAGCAAATTGGAGCCAGTCACTCAGTAAACATTCTTGGTCAGCAGGGACAACTGTTCCTGACAGTCTGGAACCCAACAAATTGTCTGTTAAGTAAAACATGGGGTATGCATGAACATGTATTTCTTGTTCCTAGTTGCCATTCATGAGTCCTAATTTATGATTTGAAGCAGATTTTTCAAAGTATGCAAAACTTTTGCTGAGGATTAACTTGTTCAGATTTAGGAGCTCTAACAGTGGTCTCCATTTGCTCTTTTTGAGTACTACAGAAAACCACAAACAGAAACTCTGTGCCCTATGATGGAACAGTTCCCACTAAACTGCTTCTGCATCTGTTTTATAAAACATGTGTAATGAATCTACGGTATGAACGTTGGTGGTAGGTGTGACGTCCCCACTCTGGGTCAGCAATCAAGAAGCCTGAATCCTCATCACTGACACTGGAGAGGGACATTCACTTGGAACAAAAATGGATACATCCAGTATTTCTAGATGCAGCTCTCTGCATAAAGAACAATTTCCCTTAAGAGCACACAGGGAATGCACTCAGAATGGGGGCTGATTTCTCTGTCAGTCTCCAGATCCCCAATAAGACTCCCCACTGGCATAGCTGTAGTGTTGAGTCCTTAATCGAGTGTCAAATCCAAGTCCTCCAGCATCCTCTCTGTGAAATCAGTGCTTTGTGTCCCTGATCCAAGCAGCTGATACATACACATACACACACACACACACACACACACACACACACACACACACAAGATGCTGGCACAGGTTTACTAGCTAAGCTATGCACCCTTCTGCCCTGACTATAAGGTAGTCACTGCCACCAAACACTCCAAAGCCAGCTACTCTAAGATTCTTACAAGGGTACCAAATGATATGACTGAAATTAATATTGATACAAACGGTCATGTTAAGAAAACAGCCAGGCTTTCAGGAGTGGCCAGTGTCACCAATAGATATAAGTACTCTCAAAGGTTAAAATATTCTCTAAAGGACCAGCCACAATAGATTTAATAGCAAATAATAAAAGAATATGAAAATACTAAATATCTATTTACAATAAACGGGTCTACTTCACAATGTCGAAAGTCAACAATATCGAAGCTGATATTGTCAGCACCACAACATCGAAAGCGCAGAACATCATGCAGGTAAATGGAAATCTCCATAGGGGGGAGATTTCTGTTTACCTCAATGTAGTGTGGTCTTGGAGTTGGAATATTTAAGTAGGGGGGTGCAGGGGGGCTTGCCCCCCTGCCTACGCTAGTTAGTTTTTATGTTTGGTTTTTTTTTTTTTTTGTTAAACGTTATTCGATGTTTTACTACATCGATCACTAGAGGTCGACCTTTAGTGATTCGATGTAGTAAGATTTCAATAACATGATATAGACGCACAATAAACACCAGGGTTTCAATCACAGGAAATAGTAAAAATAACAGGTGGACAGGTTTACATAGTTACAGAAAAACTATACTTAACTAATCTCACTATGTTTTCCTGACTGATATAAACAATTATTATTCTCTGGTTACTTACTAGAGCAAGGCAAGATGACGTGGACGAGACATCTTTCCTTGTCAGGTTGCAAAAACAGACTGCCATGAGACTTCTGTCTTATCTAGTATTGAACATAATTTCTGTCCTAGATTACAGAATGACATTGCATACATCTGGTCATCTGACTTCTGGTTCCAATGCTACCTCCCTTGGCTAGACACTGCCAGGATTTAGCACATGTGTGTCAATAATACATACACACACACACACACAGAGCCTCAATAAGATCTGCTGCAGCTCCTAGAAATCATAAAACAATTTCAAACATCCACCCTTCCAGAGTAGCAATTACTTCGCCGCAAAGACAATGCAAAAAGCTCCTTAGTACAGACTTTTTGTCTCTGGCTGCATTGAGAACTGCAAGATACAATCTTTATGGCCTAAGCCAGGTAATGTAATTTCAAACCATTTTCAAACTTAGTTGGATTGAGATTAACCTCTTCTCTTCCGGTATCCACTATTAAAACATATACATTTAAACAGTCACAATAATACATACATACTTCTTTTTCTGTCCAGCAGGGCACACTGTCGGTACATTTTTAACACAAGCAGCTTTACAAATACATTTTTCAACACAAGCATCTACACAAATCATTTTGATATACAAAGGACATATAATTTTTTACAAAATTCCAGCTAGCTGTGCTAGTATATGTTACACATTCACTGCCCTACTTCTACTGGCATAGCTAGCAATACCTCACATCATCACAGTAGGCTCTATAAAATAATGTTTGCAATATTTATTTTGTCTGAAGTAATCTTCTGCAATGATAAATGAAAATTTCAAGTCTCCCTCCTATAAATTGAGAGTCACTTTGGCCTGTGTTGGGATGAATGGAACTTTGTTTCCGAAGGGGCATGTACTGGCTTCTAATTTCTCATCACTGAATTCTAAACAAGGTAAGAAAATTCTTCATTAACCATTTGAAATCTCAATACCTACATTGTTGAGTCCTAAAACATGCCGACTAAAAGATCAAATAACTGGACTTGCATACACCAAGTCTGAGACTGCTGTTTTCTCTGAGAATTCCCTTTTCTCTGATGTATAGCAATCTCGGAGTTGGTATATATATATATATATATATATATATATATATATATATATATATATATATATATATATATATATCTATATATATATGCTTGTGGTACTTGAGGTATATGGAAGACTTGCCCCAATACATGCACATTGAGAGGTGCAGAAGGCTTCCCCCTGCAAAAAAACAAAACAAAAAAAGGAGTTTAATGGAGAAGAGCAATGTTCAGTATTTGTTCTTCTCTTGTATATTCAGTATTTTTTTTCGAGTATTATGGCATTCACTAACACGGGTGTTGATATTTCAATAAGAAGCCAAATTCTTCAGATACTGCGGAAAAATGAGTGCAATGCATTTGCTTCACAGCAATCATGACTTCAACTTTCTTATTTACTTATATACATAGCACATGACTAAAAGTATCACCAACTAGGAGCCTGATAGATATACAAAAACTGGTTCAATTAAGTGCTAACACTGCAAAATTGCTGAAAACCACTTTCAGCACTAATGCAGTCTACAGCTTTCCCCACTGAGATACAATCATGGAGTTGGTAGATATAAGTTGTCACCTAACATGGGGGTTCATGGAAGCTTATGCCTCTGAAAAAAATATTTTAATGTTCACTGAAATGTAGTTATGTGGTGTTGTCACTCCCCACAAGTTGACATTAATACCACCATTTACATAGTCTACTGGAATCTCCACTTTAATATCAGCTGGAAAAGGCTGGGTTCTAAGCCACACAAATCTTCTAACCATTGTGGCTGCAGACATCTACAACACTAAAGGTACACTGAATTACCTGGTTTATCAGTAGTACAGAATAGAATGGAAACTTATCTCTGTTACCATAATTAACAAAAGATAAACTGTACCAAACATCTGTTGCAATGCTGAACTTTGGCACTGCACCATCTACATTACATGGCTAACAGCCATCACTTCCAGGGTAGAAGCCCAACTGTCTTACTCTGGAATCTAATAGATAACAATAAGATAGTACTTCAGCAAGGGGGCCAGAGATTCTGTTCATGGTTGTCTGTTGGATTTAAAAAGGGCAAGTGGAGACCAGGGTTTGATCTGCTAAATTTGAACAAGTTTAATGTCAGCAAAGTTTTTACACACTAACTGAAGAATCTGATTTGCATTGTAAATTAGGAATTATGGATGGCAAGTAAAGACAAGGATCACACTTACCAAAGTGCTTTAATTAACTTTTGAAATTGAAATACTAGTGGAGAAACAGCCCAAAAACTGTGGATCATTTCATCATCAGATCATGTAGTACCCCCCACCCCCCCGAAGAAGAAATCTTTTGATAGTCAACCGTAAAATATCCACAATGAATTAATACATTTTCAATAACTGAACATTTTCCCTGGACTGCTTTTGTGCCTACTTCTGGGTTCGTGCCCAAAGGTTGCTTTCTCTGAGATATAAGAAAGTACGCATCTTCAGATGGAGTTAAAGGAGGGCATCTCTCTTTCTCTCAGGAAAAACTAGCTGGAGTGGATTTCATAGACAGTCTTTGTTGAGGACTTTGTATGATGCCCTGAATCAGTCTGGCATACAATGTGGTAGCATACACTTTATGGCACACACCCAGGCACCCTACAGAGCAACTGTACAATGTTCCTCAGTGAACTGATAATGATTCTGCATTGAGAAATGGACCTGCAACTGTGCCTATATTGCTGCCTGAACTAGTGATGTCAGCAGGTAGAATTACGACAAAATTATCCTGTTCTGTAACCATTTCATAACCCGGCAGAATACCATACATGACTCCTTGTCGGTAAAGTCTTTTTCTTTTTTATGAACACGCCAAGGTTCAGAAATAAAAATCACTTGAAAAGTCACAATTTCCTTAACTGCTGAACATTCCTTAGAGATCATTATTGGTGATGGAGACTTTGTGTTTGGTCTCATCCACATATCACTGCTGGGAAGGCTTCTGTGTCAAATAACTGGGTGGGAACCTTTACAGATATTCCACCTTTACTGCCAGTGCTCAAAAGAATTTGATATTACTTTACTTTTCTTCTAAGAATTCTGGCTCTTCTTGGGTATTTCAGACATTTTAAAATACCGTGTCAATGTTTTTATTTGGTTGTACTGTTTCATCCAAATCTCTGACTTTTTGCAAGGTCTCCTTTATCTAAAACTTTTTAAAACATTTTGTAATAAACATACAAATAAAGCTTACAGCTGTCCAGTATTTGCAGCTTTATTAAAATTTATTCTAGGTGACTGAAGACCATCAAGCCCCTGCCAATCAGACTCTGCCCTTCTGATCCCTTATACTACAAAATTACTCCAGTACACGACAGAACAGTGCAAGACACATCCAGAGGGGCCACCATACAGGTAACTTTAAAACTTCTTTTTACATTCTCCATCATCCCAGCAATAATGGTGTTTGTTTGGCCTAATCCACACCCTGGGTATGGGGATAAGCTATCCACATCACATCAGGGACCATTAAAGTCTGCTATGATGTAAGTAGGAGCAGTGGCCATTAAATCCTTCTCCTGTGAATACACACTACCACCAGGCAGTGGCTTGATCAGACAAAAGCCTGCCACTAGAAGGATCAACAATTCATGTTAAGTATGTCATTGAGATATGCGAGAAAACTAAAGTACCTGGGTAATACCCACTTGGCCATCTTTGGCACTGGGGTTGAACACCACATCTTTGGAATGTGGGAGGAAACCAAACCACAACACCCAACTAAAACTCATATGAACACAGGTAGGGTGTGAAGACTTGTATCAGAAACATTTAAAGTCATCTTTAAAGCTATATTTGTTGTGGAACCATGGAATTAAACGATTACCGCATTTATAATTCATATAAATCTAAAAGAATTCTTTGACTGGGTGACCAAAGTAGTAAAGCTGGATGGGGTAAGGAAGCGGTCTTTCTAGATTCTACCAAAGCCTTTGTTGACCTACCACACAGGAGATTAATAAAGACTATGAACAAGCACTGTGGTCAGTTGCAGTTCTGCAGCCTGGGAAGAAGATGGTTGCATAACAGAGCACAGAAAAATATGCAACAGTATCTACAGTAGGGAAAAGTGAGTTACCAGCATGGTTCAATACACTGAAGAAACATTGCTAATGGAATGGAAAAGCAGCATGTCTCTCTCCAAGGACACATCTGCAAAAGAAAAGATTAAGTTACAGATTGAAAGACAGGACACTGAGGAGAGCATGAAAAAGTACTTGGGCAAGTTGTATGAATGATCAGCTGTGGCACAGCTTACATATAATTCAAACAAATAGAAAATTATGCACCTGAAACTACAAAATTAACTTCATACACATAAATGGAAACAGACCTTCTTTTAACTATTGTATGTGCTTTAAAGGCAGAAAAATCAGTGTGTGAATTCAATAAGTAAACCTAGAGAGTCTAGAATACCTAGGGAAAGGTACAGCCATCATAATCAGAAACGATTATTTATAGGTTCATAGGTAGGTACTAGACTATTGGCCCTAGGGCTTATATAAGCCTAGCCAAAAAAATACCCTGACTTTCGCCATACAAGAAAATTACTTTCCTGTGCCACTGTTGAGCAGAGCCACAGAAGTGATCCCCGGGGGGTGAATTTCCTATTTCCCATCCAATTATCAAGATTTTTCTTGAAGAGTGCTAATGATGAGCTTTGTTTGATATAGACAGGTAGTTTATTCCAGAGTATGGTGAGTCTCTGGGACAGGAATCTATCCCTCCAGCATGTTCTGTTTATTGTGGTGACCAGGTTTAGGTCCCTAGAGTGTGTAGCTCGGAGGGATTGGGATTTCTTTAAGTGGAGCATGTCCAACAGCTCTGGGTTTGACATAGATTTGCATGTTAGGCAGAGATCGCCTCTGAGTAGGCGATATGCGACGGAGTAAAGCTGGAGTTTTTTGAGATGGTCTGCATAGGGCATCTGTTTGAGGCATAATCATCTTTGTGAGGTATTTCTGCAACCTTTCCAGTTGTACATGTCTTGTGAGGTACATACCAAAAGGGGCATTGTAGTCTATAACAGGTCTAATGAGTGACGAGTAGAGGGGAACAATGACCTCTTTTTTCCTGGATGAGAAACCTTTTTGTGATTAGGTGTGCCATGCAGAAGGATTTCCTGACTACTGTGGCGATGTGATTATCAAAGGAGAGACTACTGTCCACCTGTGTCCCAAGGTCTCATCACACTTTCGGTGTTAAGTAGACTACTGCCTATGTGGTAGTTCATAGGTACAGAGTTTTTACCAAAGGGGATGACAATGCACTTTTTGGCATTGAGCTTGAGGCCATGGCTTTGACACCAGGCATCTGTTTCAGTGAGGACCTTTTGTAGGATGTCCACATCGTTAGGAGTTTTGATTATGGCTCCTAGTTTGCAGTCATCTGTGAACTTTGTTAGCCAAAGACCTTCTGTGTTTGGTATCTACTTCTCTGAAGTACAGGCTAACAGGAGAGGACACAGGACTGAACCCTGTGGTACTCCACTTGTCACTGGTCTGAAGTTGGATTTGGAGTCTGCTACTTTCACAGTGTGGGTTCTGTCAGTGAGCCAGTTGGCAACCCATCTTGTGCCAGGGATTTATACCTAGTTTAGTGAGTTTATCTATAATTCCAGAGTGGGGGATGGTGTTGAAGCCTTGGCGAAATCTAGATAGGTTGTGTGAACAACCTTACCCTCGTCTACAGCTTTGGTGACTGCTTCAAAGAAGTCGGTTTAGGAGACATGATCTGCCTTTTACAAACCCGAACTGGGTAGAGTCCAGAGTTTGGAGAATACCAATGTCTTTGTTTATAAGTTCCATGATGGCCTTGCAGACCAGGCTAGTCAGGCTAATGGAGCGGTAGTTCCCAGGGTCCGTGGTGGCTCCCCCTTTGTGGAGTAGGATAACTGCTGCTGTGCGCCATTCAGTGGGCACAAAGCCAGAGGTGAGGCTTTGATTGAGCATGGTACTTAGGTGGGGTGCCAGTTCTTTCTGTAGTTCATGTAGAATGCAGCCTAGGATGTTGTCAGGTCCCATGGACGCTGTGTTCTTGGCTTTGGAAAGTGTGTTTTTTTACCTGTGCAACCGTGATTACAGGAACTTTGCATTCTTCCAGTATAGAGATGGGTCCTTTAGGGGGTGAGAGGTGGGTAAAGTTAGCACTGAACCTATCTGCCAGGATGTTAGCAATATCAGTTGGTTCTGTATATTTAGTGCCATTGTGCTGTAACTCAGAGCAGATCCGAGTGTTGCCATTGAGATGCTTGACATAGCTATAGAATGCTTTGTGGCTGTCTTTAGAATCAGTGGCAATTTTGTTTTCGTAACTAGCTTTGGAGGATTTTATGAGGGATCTCAGCTTCTTACTGAGGCTGACCCGAGAGTTCCTCCAATCATGGGATTTTAATCTTTTTTTGCAACAGTTTCTTTCTTCTGTTGTAGAGTTTGTTTATGGCAGGGGACCACCAAACAACTTCATTTTCTTGGAGAGCAGCATCTTGGTTCCGTCAAGGATAGCACAATCCATGCACTCATGCAAGTGCTTATAAAGTGCATTTGTGTAGGATTCAGCAGTCGTACCTCTATTGTTTGTCTGCATGGGTGTCGCGGAGTTTGCCACTTCTGTCTTAAGAAGCGTAAAGTTGGCTTTGGAGAAATGTTTTACGGTAGTTTCCCTAGTTGGGGGTGGGGGCAGGATGTGGATGTCTAGGGTGATTAGCTTGTGGTCGGATATGACCAATGAGGACTTGACCGTTGGTGTGGAACACCAGTCACCCATGTTGGTAATGCCCAGGTCTAGGACACTGCTGCCCCTGGTGGGAGTGTGGATAAGTTGATCCAAGGCGTTGGAATTCATGAATTCCAGAAAACATTGAGCAAGAGAGTTGGAACATGAGTTGTTTTTCCAGTTAATGGTGGGGTAGTTTAAATCGCCAATTATTAGGGTGTTGGGTTGTACCCTAATATTTTCCCGTGTATCAAGAAATATGGAGTGGGAATCCTGGGGCATTGTGGGGGATTTGTAGCAAGCTACAATTTGGATTGTGGTCTTGCCCAGAGTTATTTGCACTTGGATAATCTCGGAAGCATTATGCTGAGCAACTAGCCTTGAGGTGTGGATATCCTTAATGAATATGGACACACCTCTGCCTTTAGTGTTTCGGTCCAGGTTAGGTGGCCGAAAGGTGAGGTATGAATTATGGCCTGGTAATGCAGGCCAGCTCTCTGGAGCCTTGAACCAGGTCTCTGACACTGCACAGATGTCGATGTTCTCCATTTTAAGGAGCGCCTCCAGTGAGTGCATTTTGAGGTTTAGACTTCTAGCAGTGAGTAGCAATACCCTCAGATTTTGCTTGCTTGTACCTGTTATGGTGGTGAATATGTCATTTGAACCTTGCCTAAAAAAGACACTATAGGGGTGGCAAGAGCCTTAGCCAGTATCCGGAATCCCAAGGGTGACAGGTGCAGCCATCTCTGGCAAAGCATCGTGGTCTGTCGATCATGTCATCCCAGGCAGACAGATACTGGATCCCCTTAGAATGACACGAGAAGCTTAGCCAATTGTTGAAGTCAATCCTTTTATCTGTACAGCTAGTTGCTAAGACTTCATTATGAATACTGTGCAGAGTTCTGGAAACCATATTTTTGGGGAAAAAAAACAAAGATAGGCTTGCAAATGTTCAGAAAAGAAGCTACATGGTGCAAAGTTTGAATGGCTTGAGAAGAGTCTTGACTAAGTAGACCAAGAGAAAACAAACATTGAAGTTCAGGGCAGCAATATCTTTCAGAAAAAAAGGCAGAAGTAATATTAGATTTTTCATTTTCACAAAAAAGTCTATAGACAGTTGAAGTCTTTCACAAAAGAGGTAGACAGTGAGGATTTTGTAGAACTGTTAACAGAATTTTTAAAAGGCAGGCAGAAGAAAGTAAGATACAAGTCAGCTTACTCTTATGTGCTATGTAGTACATGGTCCCTTACATTCTATCAAATTCTATGCTTTTGTGTTACAGTGTGATTTTAACAGAAGTCGTACGTGTCAGATTGGGGACATCAGAGCACACAAATCAGCTGACCTCAGCATGCAGACATTTATACCTAAAGTCACAATAACTACATCTACATATAAAAGTAAATAGATATAAATGTACATTTATGTCCCTGTA